>NC_061120.1:33797931-33904488 GCF_002878395.1 Capsicum annuum | reverse complement strand
ATTCAAGACTATGCTTTGCATTATAATAAATATCCGCGGTACTTGAATGATATAGTGATGAAAATTGGATCACTAGATCGAACAAAGTAAAATCCATGAGTGGATATGTACTTACTATTGGTGGAAGAGCGATCTCTTGGAAATCATCCAAACAGACATGTATTGCTCACTCCACAATGGAATCTAAATTTATCACATTAGATAAAGCAAGTGAAGAAGCAGAATGGTTTCAGAATTTCTTAAAAAATATTCCTTATTGGCCGAAACCAGTGACACCAGTATGTATACACTGTGATACCCAAGCAGCAATAAGTAGGGCAGGGACCATTATGTACAATGGTAAATCTCGTCACATAAGACGGAGAAATAATACCGTTAGAGAGCTTCTCTCTAGTGGAATTATCACTGTTGACTATGTAAAGTCAAAGGATAATGTGTCGGATCCACTTACAAAAGGTCTATCTAGAGAAGGAGTTGAAAGGACATCCAAGGAAATGAGTTTATGAGCTAGGACATGTCAGTATAATGGTAACTCTACCTAGCAGACCTGATATCCCAAGAGTTAGGTTCAAGGAGATCAAACAAAGTTTTGTTTGACAGGTTCAACATTGTCAATATATCTAACCCATTCTTATGATGTAGACAATGATTAGTAAACAAGGATAAGACTTATGGAGTGGAGTCTTTTAATGATTATCTAAATTTGACAGATTTGAAAAAATAGTTTAATATACAGGATTGAACGTTTAGAAATCACCTATATGATGGTGAAGTCGAAGCCGCTTCAAGAAGAATGTTAGTAAAGGCCTATTCTTTAAGCTCTCATGATAACGAAATGTGTTCATGGCTGAAACGAACAAAACCATGAGAACCACAAATGGTAAAAGAATGATTGTGTGACATGTGTTTTATAGGTGTACATTAAAGTTTGATGGTTCAAAGATATTAAATGTACCAATTGATCGAGCGCATCTGATGCATGTTCACTACAAAAAGTTCGAAGGAAAACCCATTTTTCTAGATGCAATTAGTCTTTGCTTGATAATCACATACTTGTCCATAAAGTTTTTCAATGAGTAGACATTCCCCATTTATGTGGGGATTTTTGGGTTCAATTAGTGTGAATGGAAATAAAAAGTTGCTTGGAATGGGCACAACTCTTTGAGTAAAAGACACACTATTTCAGGAAAAGGTATGATTGTTTGGATGGTTGTAGTTGTTCAAAAAAGAAACACTCTTTCAAATGGACAGACATGACTGTTCAGAAAGGATACACCTTCCGATAAACCATTTCCACCTTTCGGAATGGACACTTAATGGCTATATATACCTGTATTTTACCACTGGTTTAGTATGAATTTTTCTGCACTTTAAGACATTTCTTGTCTCCTAAAATACTCCGTATGATCATCTAAATGTTGAGTAAGTTCAAAGAGAATCCGATTATTTGAGGTACCACTACAGTCAGATTGTTAAGCCATTTTATCCTGGGAGAAAAATTCTGCAACTTCGGGCACTTGAGGGGAATTATTTCCTTAAGGACACTCCATGAATTCAGAGGACTTGGCTTTTTCTGCTTCATTTAATTTTCTTTAAAATACTGAAAACACACTTCTTTGAAAGGTCATTTTGATCTTGTGTTGAAGGAGTTGGAAACTTTATAAGTGTTCTTGATTTATTCTTGAACTTATGTTGAAGTTGTTTTGCCAAAATACAGATTTTTGTGTACCCAAAAACAACACCTCTAACATGTCTAAAATTCCAGTGACACTCAAAAAGATGATTATGTTGTATCAGATGATGAACTAATAAATTTGCATTGAGATTTAGATGATGAAAAGTTTTTAAAAGATCTATTATTTTTAATTCAAGAAGAAATCAAGAGGATTTAAAATTTGAGTTAGTGCTTAATATAAAATTTAGTAGTAGTAAATAGTTCAAATGGGCAGTTTAAGTACATACTATGATGAAGAAAAATGATATCAAGTTTAAGAAGAATCAAGTTTAAGGGAAAGAGCAATTTTTAAGGTGCCAAACTGCAAATGGTTTATACACGCATCAAAGGCTAATGAAAATGAACCTTACAACAAGACTATAGGCCCTTATTATTCTTGTTTCGATCAAAGAGAAAACAAAACTATTGACTCAGTATTTTTGGCAAAGAAATATGTAGAAGAGCTTAAAATTAATCTAGATTGATGTATGAAAGGATTTCAAGCTCATGTGATGAGGACTCATAGTTGCACACTTAGTAAGCATCAATCTTATAGGTCAAAAAAAAGACATTAGATCTAATTATAGGGACTAAAGAAGACTAATTTGATATGTTATATGAATATTATACAGAGTTAAGGAGGAGTAACCTAAGAAGTGCATATATTTTGAAGTTGGCTGATAATCCAGTGACAATGGTCAAAAATAAAAAAACATTTAAGACTCTATGTGTGTTTTAAAGCTTACAAATAAGAATTCTTAGATGGATGTTGACCTATAATAGGGGTTGATAGATGGCATCTGAATGGGTATCAAAAGAAAGGGCAACTATTTATAGAATTAGGCATTGATGCAAGCAACAACATGTATCCTATTAAATTTGCAATAGTAGAAGGTAAAGTTAAGAAAACGTGGAATTGATTTCTCTTGATAAGGATTTAAGAATTTCAAAAAATTCATTTGCTTAGGATTTCATTTTTAATAACAAAAAGGTCTTGTTCCTACATCCGATGAAAAAATTTCAGATGTTGCACACAGATTTGCAGGAGGCTTCTGCACAACAACTTCAAACGTGAAGGTTTTGGAGGACATGCATTGAAGGATGTCTTATGGAAAGATGCTCGAGAAACTATAGAGCCTAAAATATTCAAGCATATGAAAAAATATCAAAAATAAATATAGAAGCCCCTAAATGGTTCATGAATAAACCTTTTATTTATTGATGAAGCTTCTTTCTCTTCTATCACGAAGTGTGATATATTGTTGAATAATTTATGTGAGTCATTCAATATCATACTTTTTCCTGCAAGAGACCAACATATTTTGATAATGGTTGAATCAATTAGAATATATATTATGTAAAGACTTCAGAAGAGCATAGATGATATGATAAAGCATCGCCATACAATCCGTCCATGAATCTCATAAAAGCTAGAAAAACTATTAATAAGACTATTGAATGTATTGCCACTAAATCTGATCAATTTTATTACCAAATTAAGGACATTCTATTAGATTATTCTATGTTGAGCTTAAGGAGAAGAAATGTTCCTGTAGGAGATGAGACTCAACAGGGATACCTTATAAAATTGCTATTGCAACTATGTAGGTTAAGAGTGATGAACCTGAAATTATGTTCATGAATGCTACACAATTGAGTAGTACGTGAAGAGTTATTATCCACCCATTTTATCAGTTAACAACCCTAAGCAATTGCCAAAGGTATGGATAGAACCACCACTACTGCCAATATATAAAGATCAGTTAGGAAGACTAAAAAAACTAGAAAATAAGGCAATGATGAGACAACTCAAAAAGAATCAAATTCTGGAAAGGGTATTTCTTATAAAAAAAATATTAAAAAGCAATATGGAACATGTGAAAGAACTAGGAATAATAGTAGAAAATAAACAACCAATTTGAAGTTCAAAAACAAGAACTTCATTAGGAAGTTAAGCCCTTCTACACTTAGTAATTCAACAGAGTAAGCTATTAAAGTAAGATGATTCTTTTTAATATTTATTCAGAATAAAAATGCTAAAAATTTCAATTGTTTTAGGTTTCAAGAACTCTTACTGACATTTTGATTATTCGTATTTATACACCTAAGTGTAACTATCTACACACATTTAGCTTAGTTTGGAGGATGACTTAGTGTGTTTATGAGAATACTTAGTGATATTTTTGTAATTATGTGTTAAGCATCATGTTTAGGTCATTTATACTTTGAATGAGTTAATACAAGATCCACAATTAGCAAGGAAATATTAGTCATGATAACTAGTTCAATCGAGCTAATTTATACTCATTGTTGTATATTGTTTTATGTGCTTTGTTTATTGTATGATCTAATGCTTGTGATTATCTATTTTAGGAGTGTATTCCATGGAATGGATTGCACGCGGTGCCTTCAAGTTAATGGAATGATCTTTGTGCTGCACAATAATTTAAAATTTTCCATTGGTTTGGTTCTGCTATAGGCTCTACATAGCACAGTCTGTATAAGCAGGCTAAAGTCGATTTAAAGTCTGAATTTTAGTTATAAAAGTGTGATACTGGTGACCAATCCCTACGGGACTTGATTTGGATGACTTTGAGGCTATATAAACACCTAAATATGCAGCAAAGAACACGTTGGGGAAGTTACAACACGAAATCAACACATATACACTCCAAAACAAAAAAAATGAAGTTTTCTACTTGGTTTAAGTGGTTGCAAAGTGGTAAATTCACCTATTTCATATGGGGCATCCTGTGGACAAATTTAAGCGTACTTAGCCACAGTTTACAATCGTCTTTGGAGGACACATGGATTGGGGAGGAGAAGCTGACATCAAGGAGCTCAAACTCTTTATTGTACTTTTCTTTCTTGTAGTTTTATTTGATGAATTCATCTATGGTGATTCTTTGTAAGACTATGAGTGGATAAACACCTACTTTCTTCTCTTGAATCACAAAATGATTTCTTAAGTATGGTTTAGAGTTTGGTTTATATGTTTATCATGTCATGTGATTGTTCTTGCGTTCTTATTCTACTTTTCTAAAGAATTACAAACTTAGGATAAGTTGTAGTTCCAAAACAAATTGATCATAGAAGTGAAGAGACAAAACAAAGAACATAGGGAGCGTGGATGTAACGCCCCGAAATAGGGTCCCGAGACGTCACACGGTGCTTAAGGTCACAAGTGATCCCAAGCTAACCCTTCTACTGGCATAACTCATAAGCAACTGAATAAAAATATAAATCCATACAAATCAGCAAAAATTAACTCTTTTCTGAATTTGATCGATACAAAATGGAATTTTACAAGATTATAATTATGCCTTTACAACCAAAATTGAAACAAATTACATCAACTTCTACTGACTGTCTATGAAGCCTCAACTAGTACTGACTGTAGGTAGCCAGGTCAGGACTCCCGAATACCCTAACTCAATACGACTGAACAAATAAAATACAACACTATAAACTCTGCATAACTAACCCAAGCCCTTGAATCAAAAGGACTCATCACCTGCTGATTGGATACCACGAAATAAGTGGATCTAAAGGTACAACTATACCTTGTACCTTTATTCCAAGAAAATATAGCCCACATACGAATATGTGGGTCAGTACCATGGAAAAATACCGAGCATATGAGGGTGCAATTCATATATAAAATAATATCTTAATATCATTGCAGTTTATAAAATTATGCATGCTGATATAGATGACTCACTTATCTCGAATTAAATAATCAAAATCATGGATGAATAGTACATGTAAAGTAAAACAAGTGATTCATTACAATACGTTCTCAATTCACTTTCATCTCAATTTCAAATCATCAAAACAATCAAATCTCATGTCAATTATCATTAGAATATATTCATTAAATCTTTTAAGAATAATAACTTTCTCAAACTCAACCTTTTAAGCAAATAGAAGAGTACACACACACACATTGGGAGATCCTATAATCGACATACACCATGTGAGCTACATGGAGTCCAACGTACAACCCACGTTGGGGAGAGCTGTCCTATCCTTTCCATCGGAGTAGGACTTCCAATATCAATTTAAAAATACTAGTGATCACTATATAAATTAGCCTCAGGCTCATATTCTACGGGGGCACGTAGTTCTAGGGAAGTAAGGTCACTTTATACCTCTCACTCGATGCTAAAGATTACTCCTGGACTTAGCTCAGAAATTTAAATCAGCCTCAGGCTCAGATTAAAGAAAATCCACAATAAATACTTCAACAATTTTCATCGGGAGCCAATTTCCTACCCCTTTATCATAATCAATAAAAATGTGAATTTCTTTCACAGTCGAGTTCAAAATAACTCATTCACGACCAAAAGGTTAAATCATTTAAAATATCTCCAATATTCAATATCAACGTGCTTATAACACACACTTCTAAAAAAACACAATTTCCAATAGGGATTCACGACCCAAATATCAAAATCATGATAAATATTATTCAAGATTCATGCTTTATATCACCACACATGTAAATTCATCTTTGAAAATCATAAACATCAAGATTTTATAATAATCATCATAAGATATGGGTTCATGCTTCAAATTCATAAAAATCAAATAAAAATCATGCCTTCGTAAAGAAAATTACTTTTGGGCACAAGAACGAAAGAGAGTTCTTGTTGAAAACCCCCACATACCTTGAATGATGAACTTTAGATCGATACTCATTTTTGAGATGTTAATCGTGCCTTTGAATGATGGTTCTTGGAGTTCTTGAACTAAGAACTTGGAATCTTAAATAAATTTGCAGAATTAATAGTGAACTTTTGAGGTTCTTGAAGTTCTTGAACTAGGAACTTGGAATCTTGAATAAATTTGCAGAATTAATGGTGAACTTTAGAGGTTCTTGAAATTGGATGTAGGAGCTTAGGGTTTTATTTTTGAGGGAATTTGATGAAATATAACATATAATACTTCTAGTAGGCTTTAATATAGGGTTTGGACGGATTTTGGGTGAGGGGGGATGACCAAAATGCCCCTAAAAATCAAATAATTCTCAAATCTGTCCTTTGGTGAACTGTTTTTCTAGTCTGAAGTAGATCAACCATAACGTTTTACTCCGATATCCAAATTGGATGAAACCAATTTCATTAGAAATAGGACTTTCATATCTTTCCATTGATATATAGTATCTCACCCAGATCATTATGTACGAGGAGTTATGATTGTTTGAAATTGACCCAAAAATTCACTTTTGATAGGCTGAAGTAGATCGACCATAACTTTTTGCTCCGATAGACAAATTGGATGAAACCAATTTCATTAGAAAGAGCACTCACAGATCTTTCCGTTGAAATATAGTATATCACCCAGATTATTATGTACAAGGAGTTATGAGCATTTAAAGTTGGAGAAAAAATACTCCAGGCCTCAATACTTTTTTTCCTGCACGTTTTACTGTTCACAGTTCGATTGGAATGGTCGTACTTTGATTGGAATGGTCGTAACTCATCGCTCGAGTGTCCATTTTTAATGATCTATATATTGTTGAAAATCTTATTCGATACTCTACGCAATGGTTGGTCAACGTATTAGAAATACTACACAAAATTTTTATGGATTGCTCTAAAGTGTAGAACTCGATACGTTTCTCACGAAATCTTTACGAAGAAAATTTTCTGGAGTATTACAGTGGATCATATCTTTAATATTTTAGGAGCTAATTGTTAAATGATGATTTACGGTTAGGATAGAGATATACCTAAACTCCCCACTTATTTAATGAAATGGGAAGATAGCTTAATGCATTTGAATTAAAGACTCACATCCCCTCTAACGATGTAGTTGTGATATTAATTTAGGTAGATGAATTAGAGGATCACCATTCCAAAGTTATAATGTCAACACCATGGATCACCAATCAGGATAAACACCAAAATTGGCTAGAACCCAAGGTTATGCATGAATGTGTAGTATGTCAACCCTGGAAGCTCTCCATATATTATTTTCAATCCAAATTTCTTACCGTTATTGTTTTGGGTTTATAATTACAGAACTATACTCCTATTATAAACTCAAACTTGTTAAATTAAAAAGTATACTTTGAATTGGTGATTACTTGACTTCAAGCCCCTTGGATATGACAATCCATCTCTCAAGAAGAGTCACTTTACCTGGTGATAAGAAATGCACATGCATGAATAAATTCAAAGTAAATCCATAATACCATATCGATCTAAGTGTCATAACATACCCATTGTATACACCTACCCTAGCTCGGTGGCTCACAAAGGTAGGATCTACAGTGACTTCTCTTCTCCGGCACGACAACTCATGGATGAATGGGACCCTAGGGGTTTAGAATTACCCGTATGCACTGAACTGGGCCCGATCTAGAATTTTCAAAAATAATCACCATCATTACTAATCTACTCCGTCAAGTACCGAAGAAATATATGTATAATAAATGCATGGATTTGAATGATGGATAAAATAGTGTAAGTCTATAAATCTGTTGCTAGAGATCAACTTTGGGACCAAATCAGTGTCAAAGAGTAGAAAGGGTTAGAATTTCTCTCGACCGAAGTAAATAGTAGTGATAAAACCATGAACCAAAATCTATCTTGGTCAAATTTCTAAAAACATCATTCTAGTTCCAAAAAATCTTAAATCATCCATTAAAGTGGTATGATTCCATTTTAATAAAAGAATTCATTTTAAAAGTGAAAAGTTAGAATAAATCTCAGTTTAGGAAAACACTAGTAAAATCAAGATTTAGTTGGAATTGTACCACTAAGTGAGCACGAATGTGCCCTTAATCTATGCATGTCATCACCACTATCTAAACAATATAATCATAAGCATCCAGGAATCCAATGACTAAACTGAGTCCTTTATAAATATAGAATACTCACATGGAGTCCAAATAGCATCGTAACCACAACTTTGATCACAATAATAATAACCATCATAATATCAATACTATAAATTGGGAAACTATGATCTAATCCAATATGTTAAGTAATAAACTTTATACTCAAGTATACTTAGCATCGACAATGGTTAACATGCATATAGTCTAGGGTGATAGGCTTCTATCTCTATAACACGCATTTCATCTTAAGGGTTGGTTCACTCTTCTATCTCCAAACTTATAAATTAGGCTAAGTCATGATATCCTACCAACAATCGTATCCTATCATCCTTACCTAGCATGCAATATATATCGTACACTATCTTATGAGGAAGATTATACCAAAGTCTACCATGATACCGAATTGCAAGTCCTGAGTCATCCACAAATCATCTGCCTTTGCTCCACAATCCTAAAATGCTGTCATTCTATGAAAATAGTAATCTACATATTATTTGGTCCAAAATGAGACCAATATTGCTATATAAAGGGTCGGGTTGGAATTTGGGTCAATAACGGGCTTGCAAGGTCCATTAAAAAATACAAATTGAATTCATCACTAGGTTCCTCAAAAGACAACCAATGTGTACTTAAAATTTGACCACAAATGGTTCATAAATTGGGGCCTAAATTAGACCCTAAAATTTAGGGATTTAAGGACCTAATTTCTAAGAATTTACGATGAAATAGGATAGAATTAGTCGGCAAAAAGAATAGGAAATGACTAAGGAGTGTTGGGCTACTTACCTTAGCTTCAATGTATGATTCCCTACCCTTCCCTCTGTTCAAGCTCTCAAAAAGGTGAAAAATAGTGAGAAAATAAATGGGATTTTCATGTGAAGAAGGGGATTTAATAATCCTCAGGTGCCGCCTAAGCGCTCACCCTATCTTTTAAGCGATTATTGCTAAAGTCTCCCCGATCACTAAAGCAGACTGGCAAGAGGCTTGGGTGCTGCTAAAGCAACATCTAGGCCACTTAAGCGATGTATGCTAAAGTAGACATTAATCACTTAAGCAGCCCTTGCCCAAATATACAACGCTGCTAAACTCACACAATGTCATTAAAGCTATGGCTGCTTAAGCAGTTGCACTAGCTACCTAATGCATCAGATTTTCTAAGATCAAAATAGTCTTTGATTGGGTGCTCGGGATTCATTCAGAACCCCATTCTCATAAATGATTTATGCTACCATACCAAATTTGATATTTTTGACTAAACAGAACTATAACTTTCATCCAAGATTATTTCAACTAAATATGGGGCCTACACTAATAGTTCTTTTTTCATAGAATCCACCATTATCCCAAAATGAGTTTGGAAACCTTAGGACCTGAATCAATATATCCCTAACCTAAAATAAATATTTCGGATCCTATGGCACTATTGGAATCCTTATCAGAGGTCATCTACTAAGAGTTTTGGTTCGAGAATAATTTATTAATAATGAAACTCCAAAATAGATTAATGAGCCTAAAAACTAAACAAACTTCTTATGACCAAAACGATAGTTCCTATAGGTTACAAATGACCTGTAGCCACTGCAAAAAGGCTCAAAATACCGGGAATGCATGTAAAGTGAGGAAATAAGCTATAGTCAATACACTCATCTTTTAGGTATAGGTTTTTAAAGCTTATAGGTTGGCAAGGGATAAGGATTTGGTCCAACCTAATCTCAAACCTGAGCATCACTTACACCTATTTAGAAGATACTTCTCTACCTGGTAATAAAGGTTAAGAAATATCAATAGGTCAAGGTTGTTTATGAAGTCATGGTATCACCAAGGACAATGGGGAAGTAGCAATCCCACTTGAAACTAATATTACCTCTGCCATCTGTAAACTGGAACTTGGAGGTAGATTTAAGATGAAATAAAATATGATACAATTATTGAACATAAGTTGACAATTCACGGTCAGACTCATGAGGATCTACAGGTCCAGCTTTGGAATTTTCTAGAGATAAATGACACGTTCTTTCCTACAAAGGTCTCTACTAATTATGTGAAGATTAAAATTTTCCAATTCTTACTTTTAGGAGATGCTAAAATTTATTGAATATAGAGCCTGCAAATTCCATCACATCATGGAATGATCTTTCTAAAAAGTTCCTCAATCGATTCCTCCCATCTGGTAAGACTGCAAAATTAAGAAGTGAAATTCTTAGATTTAAGTGGAAGCCCAAGTAGAATTCATATCAGGTGTGGGAGAGGTTTTAAGGTCTTCACAGAGATTGCCTATATCATCAGTAATCCAATAAGGTATTAGCTTAAAGTTTTTTTAAAAGTCTTTCCCATACATAAAGATTTTTATATATTTAGCTGCAAGTGGTCCATCTTTGGAGAAAACATATACAGAGTTGTACACTTTGTTGGGTAGAATTGCAAAGGTTAATTGGAATTGGCATAGTGATACTTCTAGGGCTACGATGAATCATGTTTCAAGTATATTAGAAAGTGATGCCATCACAGCATTGACTGCACAAGTGAAAAGTATGCAGAATCAAATGATGATTCAGTTGAACAAATTAAATATGGAACAAGCCTAAGCTCTAGTCAATGTTATGAGACTAGTGCAATAAGTTCAGTAGGCTTTAATTTGGTGTCAAGTTTGTGGAGGCAGTGATCATCGTGCATACCTACCGATGCTAACCCAAAGTTGGTTAATTTTATAGGTAATTCTCGGAGAGGTAATTAGAATTTTGGTAACACCTAAAATCAAACTTGGTAGGCTTAACCCAATTCATCTTGGAGTAATAATTAGGCTCAGGTTTAGAATCTTTAGCAATAGGCTTAAACTAGAAATATGGAAGAGATACTGAAGCAAATCATAGATAGCCAAGAAAAGAAACAAACAAGATATGCAACACTTATTGTGAATCAAAACAAGATGGTCGTAGACCTAAAAAATTAGCAACTTGCTACTTAGGCTTTAGAGAAATAGATGAGCCAGATAGCTCAGGCCCAAAATACAAGACCTCAAGGTTTCCAGTGATATAGAGAACCCCAAATAAGTTATGAAAATCACTTTAAAGAGTGGTAGAAACTTGAAAGATACACCACCAAGGAATAATCATAAGGTGCAAGTAGAGTTGATAAGCCTGATACCTGTGGAAAAATAAGTCCTGGAGAAAGTTATTGAAAAAAAGAAACTGAACAAGCTGATAAAGAATAAAAGAAAATACCACCACCCTTTATTCAAAATATTATAAAATCCAAAGAAGATGTTTATTTTAGTAGGCTCTTTGACTCCTTTAATGAACTTTGCATTAACCTTCATATGTTGGATGTTTTGCAAAGAGTTCCTAAGTATGCTAATTACTTGAAGGATGTGGTAGAGAAAAAAAGTGGCTTGGTGATATTGAGATTGTGGCACTTATTGAATAATGCAGTTCTATGATTATGAGAAAGATACATAAAAAACTCAAAGACGCTAGGAGTTTTACATCCCCATACAAATTGGTGAATCTGATATCATTCAATCTTTGAGTGATTTAGGGGAAACATTAACTTAACGTTGGTAAATTCATTATTTATAGTGACTTTATTATTGTTAACAATGATTCAGAAGATAGGGTGCAAATCATATCGGTACGTCTATTCTGTAATGACCATTTATGATATTATGTATGAAACTTCCATCAAAAGTCCCATGGTATAATTCATCCCAATTTTAAAGTTATAAATATTAGGCTAGACTAGTTTTGAATAAAATTAGAGAGAGGTGTAGTCTAGAAAAATCAGGGAATGATTTGGACAAATTTAGTGACATTTGATATGATTTTAGCATAAAAGGCATTGTCTGGAATGTTTCAGGATTAAAATATGTTGTAAAAAATGGTATTTTGGTGCAAAACTGGACATTCTTCCCCATTGACGCTGCTAGAGTGTTTGGCATGCTGCTATAATGATCTAGGCTACAACTAAGAAATTTTTATTGTAGCTATAAGGCTGGTCAATGCCGTAATAGAGACATGTGTTGCTTTAATAGTGATAATTGCATTTTAATTAAATATTACCCCTAAAATAATTTATTATTCTAAAACTTGCTTTGGGGTAAATAGGCAGTGATTTTGGGCAAGTTTGACCTAAAATTCTTCGTTGGATTTAAAAAGGTAAGGAATCCACTCTTGTTGACTTGTTATTGATGATTAAGCCTTGTAATTTCTCATTTATGGAGTTAGGAAAGGGTTTTAAGATGGAATTTAATTATTTTCTAATGAAAGTAAGGAAATTAAGAAATCATTTAATAGCTTTTAATTATTAACAGTTAATTTAACCTTGTATTACGTTACTAATTTAACCATGGACGTGGTATCTTTAGGTGAATTACGATAGAAAATCCCTAGAACGGTAAAAGAATGATCATGAACATGAACTTCAGGGTTGAGGGTGAGTTATAATTCCCTAAATGGTAGGTCATGGTATTAATTATATATTTATATGCCTATTGTAGACTATGAGAAAGTGTAAATTGTACGAAAGGGCAAAGCTCCATCTTAGAGGAGTTGTGCAAACTTGGCTTGAGGTAGATGATAAGATTGTAGTTTAATCCAATTTATATTATATGTGCATGTTAACTACTTTATAGTGTGGCTTATTGGTGCATGTTATTTGGTGTGGTCAATGCAAATAGTTTTATAGCCGATATATGATTTTTGACCTACCTTATTAAATGTGGAATATTTGGTATTCAGAACATTCTCATGGGTATTTGGTGAAACAATGTTGCAGACACTTTTTTCTAGGGTTCAGTACATGGATAGAAATTACCCCTACATGTTATGGATGGAGGATGGTTATATTACCTCGAATGTATATGTATAAGGGTCAGGTGAATATGATGGTTCCGTGAATAAACTAGGGAAATATATTTATATACTAAATAAATTATCAAGACCTCTTGACTTGACTTTACTGAATTTGACTGGTGATAATATGTTGAATTTTCGATTTTGATCCCTAATTACTTATTTGTTGGTTGTTATGCTAAGTGTAATTATTGAGTGTTGATTAGCTTGTTGTACTATAATTTGTTTATATGTTCACTTTCTCATCTTGTCCTGGCCAAATGACCCTACTAGTACACTATTGTTTTCTTATGTGCTGATACTACACCTTTTTTTAATTTTGTCATGCAGAACATATTGCAAGACCTCACTTGTGATCCCTATGGTTGACTTCAAATTTCATAGTGAGCATCATATGTGGCGCACAATGAAATCTCTCCTTATTGGCATAGTTCTTTACTTTTGAGCTATGTTTCCATTATAGTTTTTGGGGTTGCATCCCCTTCTTGACATTATTTAGTTACTTTAGTATGAAGGACTTTCGATTCCTAGGAATGACTTATTTTCTTTAGTAGAATGTTTTTCCTTTGATTGTACTTATTTTTTTTTTTTTGCTTAGACTTGATTTCATCTATTAATGGATAAGCTCTTGATTTTCTAAGTGTTGCTTATGAGATGGTGTTTTGGGATAAATGCTTCTCCTACTGGGTGAGTCTTATAGGTGCCACTTATGATAGGTTTGCGTAATGACAAAATTGGTTTTAGAGCCTAGTTTTATCGATCTTATCATGCCAAAACAAGTCTAGTAGAATCGCGCGGAATGGTATGAAGATGTTTGTACTTTTCTTTTGGAGGCTATAAAACTTTATGAAATATGTCATTCTTGTTTATCTCGTGCTATAACTGTATTCCAATTGGTATCTAGTGACCCAAATTGGTATTTAATCCCCTTTATCTTTTGTCTGCATATGGTGAATACTAGATCCAAATAGAACCCAACTAGCAGCACCTGCATCTACTGCTCCAGCTGCGGCGCCAGCTAGGAGAAGGGGAAGAAAAGTGAGATATAGGGGAAGAAGAGTATGATCCACACCCACCAAGGTGCAACTAAAGTGGTGTCTGGCCAGAGTCTTCAAGGTTCAGTATCACTCCTAGCCTCAGGATCATTTGGAGGAGATAGAAGCAGTAGAGGAACATGATGTAGAGCTTGAGGTAGTTTCCCAAACTTAGGTTCCATGATTACTCCCTATGTATGTTGAGGTCATGCATTAAGTGTTAGCTTTTCTGAGTGAGTTGGATGGCAGTGGATCCACTCCCGCAGTACCGACTTATCAGGCTCTAATTTTCATCCTTTGTTGCCATGGCTCCTAGAATGGATGAAGATCCAGGGATAAATGCTTTTCCTCATTCAATTTTCGGTTCGGTTATGACTAGTACAGAATATGAGTTATTAAAAAAATTTATAAAAAAAAACCTCCAACATTCTAGGGTACTAATTCGGAGAGTTCTTTTGAGTTCACCATTGATTGTTATGAGTGGTTACACAACATAGGTATTGTGAAGCAACACAGAGTTAAGTTTGTAACCTTTCTATTAGAGAAGGATACTAAGCAGTGGTGCAGGGTGTATGCTAACTATTAGTCACTGTCTTTACCTCCATTTAACTGGTAGAAGTTTCATACTTTGTTCTTTGAAAAGTATGTTCCATGGGCCCTCCATTACCACACGAAGGATGAGTTCTTGACATTGGAGAAAGGGGACATGTTAGTTGTGGCCTATGAGGCTAAGTTCCATGCTTTATCTAGCTATTTCTCTTAGTTCTTGATCTTTGAGGAGGAGAGGATTTACATCCTATGTTAAAGGTTAAACTGTGATCTTTAGGATTTGTATGTGCATATAGCTGTAAAGGTTTGAACTAGTTCTCTTGGAAATGATCTTAGTGTAAAGAGAATAGTTTGGAATGTCCCAAATTTAAGTTGTGCTATAAAAAGTGGGATTTAGAGGAGAAAATTGACATTCTATCCCATTGATGTTGCTATAGTGGTTGACATGTGGCAATAGCAAAGAAATTCCTACAAAAGCAGTGGTCAAAATTACAATTATGGCAGGTGCCACAATAATGACACTGCTATAGCGGTGAAAATCACAGTTTAGTTAAAGATTTTTCTTAAAAATAGTTTATTATTATAAAACTCATATTTACATAAAAGAGGGTAGATTTGGGGTAATTTTCACTAGAAATTCTTTGTTTGTCTTCATAAAGGTAAGAAACCCACTCCGGTTAACTTGTAATTGATGATTAATCTTTAGAATTTCTAAATTACGAATATCAAAGAGGGTTTTATGGTTGAATTTAGTTGTCTTCTGGTACAAGGGAGGAAACTAAGTAATAGATTAATGGGTTTTGTTTATTATTAGTTAATTTACCCTTTTATTTCTTTAGTTCACTAATTTAACCATGGAATTGGAAGATTTAGATGAATTACAGTAGAAGATCCCTAGAACGGGAAAGAAATGATCATAAAAATGACCTTAGAGGTTGAGGGTGAGTTATAATTCTTGATGTGGTAGGTTATAATATAAATTATGCGTTTTTATTTTTGTTCTAGACCATGAGCAATCAGAAATTGCATGAAAGAAAAAAGCTATGACATAGAGGAGGTATGCAAGCTTGGTTTGAGGTAGCTGACAGTATTATAGTTCAATTTAATTTGTGCTATATATGCCTGTTAACTACTTTGTATTATGTATTGTTGGTTCATATTGTTTGGTGTGGTCAATGCAAATGATTTTATGGTTGTTATATGATTTTTGACCTAACTTATTTGTTAAATATGAAATGTTTGGTATTTTAGAATATTCTCACGAGCTTTTGGTGAAACAATGATGGTATACACTTGTGTTTGGGGTTTAGTATATAGAAAGAATTTATCCCCTGTAGGTCATGGATAGAAGGTGGTCATATTACCCATGGCATGTATGTATGAGGGTCAGATAAAATTTGACGGTTCGATAAGTGGATCGGGGAAATATGGTTATATGATAAATAAATTGTTCTAACTTCTTGATTTGACTTGACTGGTGATAATACGTTAACTTGTTGGTTTGATCCATAATTATTTTTTTGTTTCTTGTTATGCTTAGTGTAATTGTTGAGCGTCCATTAGTTTGCTATACTTTATTTTGGTTATGTGTTCATTTTCTCATCTTGGCTTGGCCAAATGACCCTCCTACCATTGCACCATTGTTTTCTAGTATGATAATACTAAACCTGCTTTAAATTTTGTGATTGCAACACATATTCTAGTGGCTCCGAGGCCCTAGTTGTGATCTCTGTAGTTGACTTGAGATTTTAGGGTGAGCAACATATCCAGGCCACTATCGAATCTCTCTTTCTTGGCATAGTTTCTCATTTTTGAACTTCCATTTCCATTATAGTTTTTGGGGTTGCATCCCCTCTTGACATTTTTAGTAGTTTTAGTATGAACGATTTCGGTTCCTAGGGATTATTTATTTTCTTAAGTACAATATTCCGCGTTTGATTATACTTATTTTTTTGATTTAGCCTTAATTTTGTATAGATTAGTTACTGATTTGCTAAGTGTTTCTTGTGAGATGGTCTTTTAGGATAGATGGTTCTCCAACCGAGTGAGTTGTATGGATCCTACTTACACAGGTTCGGATCGTGACAAGTTTGGAGTTAGAGCCTAGGTTCATTGATCTCATCATACCAAAATGAGTCCAGTAGATTCACATAGAATAGTACGGAGACATCTGTACTTATCTTTGGGAAACTACAAGACTTCGGGAAATCTACCATCTTATTTCTTTCAAGATATAACTTGATTCCAATTGGTATATGGCGATCCAAATTGGTACCTAATATCCGTTATTCTTTGGTTCGCTGATGGTGAATACTAGGTCAAATGGAACTGTCATGCCCCAATTTCTCAAGTCATAATGACATCTAATATAACTCACCAGTATATAGGCCAACCCCATAGTCTAGAACGACTAGTGAAAGACTACCCAAATATATATATATATATAGAGAGAGAGAAGAATGCAAAATAGATGAATTAAAAGAATAAATTAAATAATAAAGTCTCAAAACCTGATTATACCAGTACAAGAGCTTCTAATATAATAAGAGTACAAAAGTGGAATAGATGAAATAGATTAAACTGATACAACTTATCTCCAAATACAACATAGAGACAAATTTAGTACATATGAGAGAGGTAAGCAATACTCCGAACGTCAGGATCTCCTCTAAGTGGTTTTTCTTTTATTCCAGCTCATTTGACTAGTGTTCTGATAAGTCTAAGGATAATTTTCATGCCATGACCCAAAATCCCCAAGGTTGTAATGTCACTTAACCCACCCCACCCTAGTAGGTAAGCGTAACTTGTAAACTAAAAAAAATCAAATACGAGATAAAATACAGCAAAACATCCCAAAACTCAAGGAATCATCATTGGCAATCATAATTCAACATAGATTAAATGATAGAGATAGAACAGAAAAGATTAGAATCCATAAACATCTCACAACTTAACTATCATGAGTATACAAAAGTGACTCTTAAGGCTGGCCTACATACATACAACAATACAGTTTCTAAGAAGTAAAATAGACAAAAGACAGAAAGATAGATAATGTTAGGCAGATTCAAAAGGTGGAAGGTCACTACACTATCAATACTAATGCCTCACACAATCTCGAACAAAAAAAAGACATTTAGAGGAAATAAATTTTCTTTTTAGCTGCAATATTTATTGTTGTAAAAACATTTTGCGGCATTTGAGTTATTGCCATTGCATTCCGTGTCTCTAAAGCCTTTAGTGGCATTTATATCGAGTTTTAGTAAATACCCATCTTACTAATGCTAAAAGTAATTACTTTTAGCCATATTAATTATTGCCATAAAAACTACCTTAGAAATGTGAACATATTTTGCAGCATTAGTAATCATTGGTAAAAAATTGTAACGCCCTGAGACTACACCTTGGGCGTCACACGGTGCTTACGATGTCGAAGGACTACAGGCTAACCCATGACTGGTACCTGCTGTGAGCACTGAATATAATACTGGAATATATATATGGAAGAAATCTAAAAATGTCATACGGTTCTCAAAATACTAAAATAATAAATGAATATAACTGATAATAACATCTGAAAACTGAATAACTACTACGCTTGTCTGAGAGCCTCTAACTGTCTGCATATGGAGTTGATGGGAAAACCCCCCAACTAAATCTGACTAAACTAACTACTGAACTACTGGAATACTGAAATAAAAAGACACTGATCACTAGATTGTACTAAGATTGACTAAACTGACCCTGATCCAAATGTGATTCAAACGACGTCCAAAAATTCCGAGACTCGCCCAAGATCACCTATTGACATCCCTGATCATGAATTAACTTAAAAGTATACATTCTAAGCTTGTAAGGATCAAAAATAATATCATCCAATTATGAAGGCTAAAAATGATTCGAAGCCTTAACATATAGCTGAATCTTTCTAAGCCTGGGGACCTCTTTTGGCATGCTATAAAGGACTAAAATGACTAGGAATTTGCGGGGTCTTACAATATCTCTCCCTTGAAAATATTTGTCCTCAAATAAGACTGACTGAACTGAGAGGGACTGAGGAACTGTACTTACACTGATATGCATAACTGAAGCATGACTGAATTCTAAAGACAGGACACATGACTGAACTGTTTCATGAATGCATAAATGATATGAGAATGTTATGCAGCTGTAACTGAGTATAGAATATAGTAAATCTAAGAAAGGATATTGCCTTAGGCTGAGTCAGAGTTTGCATAGAAAATATGAGGATACTTGGTTCGCATGTCTGCCTCTGCTTCCCAAGTAGCTTCCTCAACGGACTGGTTCCGCTAAAGAACTTTGACTAAAGGAACTTATTTGTTCCTTAGTCTATGAATTTGATGATCAAGGATTTCAACTAGGACTTTCTCATAAGAGAGACTATTCTGAACATCTACACTTTTTATTGGGGCTACCACCGCTGGGTCATAAATGCACTTCTTTAGCAAGGAGACGTGAAACGCTGGGTGCATTGATGCTAAGTCTGTAGGTAACTTAAGCTCATAAGCTACCTTATCGAAATGACTCAAAATCCTATAAGGACTAACATTTTGGGGATTAAGATTCCCTTTCTTACAAAATCTCTTCACCTCCTTCATGGGAGAGATTTTCAAATAAACATAATCACCAATCTCAAATTTAAGATCTTTCCTTCTCACGTCTGCATAAGATTTTTGTCGGCTCTGGGCTATCTTAAGCCTCCCCCTGATCAACTGTACTTTCTCTAAGGCATCAAAAACCAAGTTAGGCCCCACTACTTTGGCCTCACATACCTCAAACCAACCAATGAGAGATCTATATCTTCTTTCATAAAGAGACTCAAATGGAGCCATCTGAATATGGGAATGTTAGCTGTTATTATACATAAACTCAATCAAAGGTAAGTGGTTATCCCAACTGCCCTTAAATTCAATGACACACGCTTTCAACATATCTTCTAAAGTCTAAATGGTCCTTTTTTCTTGACTATCTGCTTGAGGGTGAAAAACTGTACTTTAGGTGGATTTGGGTACCAAGACCCTTTTAGAAGGATTTCCAAAAGTAAGAGGTAAACTGCGTACCTCTATTTGAAATAATGGAAAACGAGACACCATGTTACCTAACTAACTCTCTTATATAGAGCCTGTCATAGTCCTTGACGGAATAATAAGTATGAACTGGCAAGATATAGGTTGATTTGATCACCTAGTCCACAACGATCCAAATTGAATCATGCTGTCGATGAGTACGAGATAAACCTATCACGAAATCCATGTTCACTTCCTCCCACTTCCAAGTGGGAATATTGAACTCCTGCATAGACCCACTAGGCTTTTGATGTTCAATCTTAACCTACTGATATGTGGAGCACTTAGCTATAAACTCTGTAATATGCCTCTTCATCCCACTCTACCAATAGATTTCCCACAGATTGCGGTACATCTTTGTGGACCCTAGATGAATAGAATAGCACATACCATGCGCTTCAGAAAGAATTTGATGTCTCACGCTATCTACATATAGCACACATAGCCTACCCTAGCAATGCAGCATACCATCTCTTCCTTAGGAGAAAGCCTCAACATTTTAGTCTCTAACTGACTCTTTCAGCTTAACTAAACTGGTATCTCTTTCCTACTTTTATTTTACCTTGAAAACTAAAGAAGACACCGAATATTCTACACCCAAACACTTTCCTTGACCAAATCAACCAAATGGACACCTAGTCTGGAAAGCTAATGAACTTCTTGAACCAACTTCTTCTTACCATCCTTAATGTGAGCAACATTTCCTATGGACAAACTATTGAGTCTATTTTCCACTATATTGGCCTTTCCCGGATGATACAGAATATTTATGTCATAGTCTTTCAATAACTCTAAACGTCTTTTCTATGGTAAGTTTAGGTCTTTCTGTGAAAATACATACTGCAAGATTTTTTGGTCTGTAAATACATCAACATGCACCTTATACAAATAGTGCCTTCAAATATTTGAGGCAAAAACAGCGGCTGCTAAATCAAGATCATAGGTAGGATACTTCTTTTTATAGGGCTTAAGTTGTCTAGAGGCATAGGCCACAACTTTACCCCCCTATATCATAACACACACAAAGTCAACTCTAGAAGTATCATAATATACAAAAAAATCCATTTGAACCATTGGGAAAAGTCAAAACTATGCTATAGTGAGTCAAGTTTTCAACTCCTAAAAACTCTTCTCAAAAGAATCCAACCACTGAAATTTAACTTTTTTCTGAATTTGGACATGGGGGATTCAATAAATATAAACCCTTCAACAAACCATCAGTAATAGCCAGCCAAACCCAAGAAACTCCTGATATCTAATGGAGAGATAGGTCTAGGCCAGTTTCTCACTGCTTCGGTCTTTTGAGGAAAAATCTAATGCCATCACCAAAAATAATATGACCAAGGAAAGGTATTGATATTAGTCAAAATTCACATTTATTGAATTTGGAAAATAATTGATAGGCTCTAAGAGTCTACAATACTATTCTGAGATGGTCTACATAATCATTTTCATCGGGAGTAGACAAGAATGTCATTGATGAAGATATGATTAATATATGCAAGTACTGCTTGAACATGCAAATTATCAAGTCCATGAAATCTACTGGGGAATTGGTAAGGCCAAATTATATGTCTAGAAACTTGAAGTGACCATACTAGGTTTTGAGAGATGTTTTCGGAATATAACATTCTCTGACTCTAAGCTGATGATAGACGAATCTGAGGTCTATCTTCGAAAAGTAATTGGCACCCTGAAGTTGGTCAAACAATTCATCAATTCTAGGAAGTGGATACTTATTCTTGATGGTGACTTTGTTTAATTGGCAGTAGTTTATACACATTCTAAGAGAACCATTTTTCTTTCGCACGAATAGAACTGGTGCACCATAAGGAGATACGCTGGGCTTAATGAACCCTTTGTATAAGAGGTCTTTCAACTGTTCTTTCAACTCTTTAAGTTCATCTGGAGTCATTCCATATGACGGAATAGAGATGGGCTGAGTATCAAGAAGAAGGTCTATTCCGAAGTCAATTTCCCTTTCGGAAGAAACTCTAGGGAGATCTTTAGGAAACACATCTGGAAATTTACTTGCGACTATAACTGACTCAATATTAGGAGTCTCAAAACTAGAGTTTTTGACTCACACCAAATGATAGACACACCTCTTCGATATCATTTTTCTCGCTCTAAGGTATAAAATATGTTGACCTTTAAGTGTTGTAGTACTGCCCCTCTATTTTAGGACAGGTTTATTTGGAAACTGACAATAGATAACTTTATTTCTACAATTAACTAAAACATAGCATAAATGGAGCCAATCCATGTTGAGAATAATGTCAAAATCCATCATCTCTAACTCTACTAAATCTACTGAAGTAACTTTCTGAGACACCATAACCGGACAGTTCTTGTATACCCACCGAGATATGATAGACTTACCCACTCGATAGAGACTAAGAAGGGTTCTGCTAAGATATCAGGACTAACTCCAAAATTAACAGCTATATAAGAAGTTACAAAAGACAAAGAAGCTCCAAGATCTAACAAAGCATAAATATGTAAATTGTAAACTTGTAACGAACCTGTGGCCATATTAGGAGAACTTTTCTGATTCTGTCAGGACTGGAGTGCATAGATCCTATTTTGTCATTGCCCACTGGAGGTACTGGAAGCAGCACCCTGCTGAGACGGGAGATTGGGATGAGCTGGGGGACTATTATGCTGACTCTGTGAACCTACCTAAGGACACTCTCTAATTCTATGACCTGGCTTACCACACCCAAAACATACGTCGCTGCCGGCTCTGCAGATACTCTGATGATTTCTACCATACTTCTGACAAAGAGGATTTGTTTCGGAACTATTCACACTACCCTGAGATTTAGAGCCTTACGTCCTCCCCTTATTATCATTTTTAAATTTAGGAAAAGGAGAACTGGCTGAGGACGGAGCTGGGACTGAAGATTTTGGGAGGAACTGAGGACAATTATCACCCTCAGACTTAGGCTGAGCAAAACTAAAGCTACCAATTCTAGTTCTCTTGTTCTCTCTTTTTTTCTCCTTAATCTTTTGTTCCTCAATCTGCTGAGAATGGACCATCAACCTAGCCAAGTTTATCTCCATAATTATCATTACGGTCCTACACTCTTTGACCACACTATCAGATACACCTGACATGAACTTGATCATCTTAGACCTACTATCAGCTACCACATGGGGAGCATACCTAACTGAGTAAATTTGAGGGAATAAACTTTCATACTTATGTTGCCCTGCTTCAAATTGATGAAATCTAACAGATTAGCCTCCCTCAACTCAAATAGAAAGAACCTATCTAAAAAGGAAGTAGCAAACTTCTCTCATTCTACAGGCTTTGCTTCTGTACCCCTATCCACCTTTCACTACTTAAACCATGTGTGAGCCATATTCTGAAACTGATAGGTAGCTAATTCAGCACTCTCACTAATGGTTACCCATATAATGTCTGTTACCTTCTACACCATATCAAGGAATTCCTGTGGGTCCTCTTCAGACTTAGAAAATAAATGAGGGTTTATTCAGATGAAGTCTCAAATTCTAGTTGCAGTAGTATTGGCCATTGGGTGCACCTAAACAACCACTGGTCAAACATTCTAAGCTACCACATAATGGGCTAGAGTGGCAAAAGCTACTCTGAATTCTGTATGAGAAGCATGCTCATTCAGAGGATCTTTTTGAATGGCGGAAGGTGTTGGCTGATTCCTAATTCTTCTTCCATTGGTCTTTCTGGAAGGCATATTTTGTAAACGGAAGGAAAATTTAGATTAGAAAGATATTTTAACTTGATCTCATGCTCATTCGCATGATATGAACACTAAAAGAAGGGAACTTTTTCCTAAAATACCTCATAGCCTCTTATCCATAAGTGTGGAGCGCTATACACCCAAGTACAAGACTGTATTTAATGCAAATTTCAAACTCACTTGGACTCTTTTGAACCTTAAGATATGATACCAAGTTTGTAATGAGCATCAGACAATCCTTACAACCCTGAAGGACCATAAGCTAACCCATGACTGGTACCTACTATGAGCATTGAATATAATACTGGAATATATATGCAGAAGAAATCTAAAAATACCATAGGGTTCTCAAAATACTGAAATAATAACTAAATATATCTAATAAAAACATCTAAACTATGAATAACTGACTATACTAGTCTGAGAGCCTCTAACTGTCTGAATATGGAGTTGATGGGACAAAGCCCCAACTAACTCTGACTAAAATAACTACTGAAATACTAGAATACTGAAATAGATAAACTCTGTCCTCAAAATATGAGGACTTACCACTATAACTGTTGTTGATAGCTTGAGCTCCTAAGTACGATCAGGAACCTGAGCGTCCAAACTAATGATATGAGAAATCATAGCGCAAAAGAAAGTATGCGATCAGTACGTGGAATGTACTGGTATGCTAAGTGAGGTAAGGCTAATATACATGGGTTCATATGCATGATATGATAACTGACTGAATGATCATCATGAAGAAACTAGATGAGAGTGCATGCAAAACTGTAACTACCGAACATACTGAACATGCAATACTGCGCCGTATAAGTATACATCATGTATCTAAGATTATAGTAAAACTGAGTACTAAATTCTAATGGCTGAGTAACTGATTACTGATAGCCATGGTTCTATAGAACTGACTAAGTTCTTTACTGAATACTGAGACTGAAACTATAATTATGGGAGTGTTCATCTAACCGACATACCCTGGTATAGAATGATTTGGGGCCCAACCTATGACCCTAGTTGGAAGGGTGTTAGCACCTTGCCACGAGATACTAATAATGTTGTGTCAACCCTAATCTAGCTAGAAAACTTATGATATATATATATATATATATATATATATATATATGATTACGTCAACCCTAGTTTGGTAGGAGGATGACTTACTCTACACTGGCTACGTAGTTCTATAACTCAGGGATTGCTACTAAGGGTCAAATCCTAACTGGCAGGAATGCTCCCATCCCTAGGTTTACTCGGTGCTGAATCCTATTCCCAACTAAAAAACACTGATCACTAGATTGTACTAAGATTGACTGAACTGACCCTGATCATGTTGACTGACTGAACTGAACTGAGTTTATTGAGTTCTATTAACTGACTAAGTACTACGGGTCTTGACCTTTACTGGGACGATTCTATAACTACTACAACTAAGTAAGCAGCTAGATTTCAGGTAATAAATACCCCGGGACTCGATAGTATAATTGATAAACTCATATCACAACTTTAGCAACACAATAATAAGTTACCATGCATAATTTACTAATACGAATATTTTATCAAACACTTGGGGAGCATGATAGCTATACATAAGAACTAACCACATAGGGCATCATAACTACAACATGCAACTTGCAATTCAAGGATTTTGACATGAGAGATTTATAATTCAACGCACATGCTGACTTAATTTCATGAAATTCAAAAAAGATCTTAACTTAAAACCCATACGACAACACAAACACAAGCATAATTCAATTCATAACATGGGAATCATAATTCAAATTTTAAAAAGGGTTCTTGAACTATAAGGGTGGAAGGAGACCCAAGGATAAACTCCTAACATACCTTGATTGTTGAATTCGTGGGAATCTTGGTGAATTCTTGAGACTTGGACTTGAATTTAATGAACCTAGGGTTTTGTTCTTGAGAAGTTTTGTGAAGAATGCATGTATTTTGCCCTTTTGGAAGATTAATTCCGTGTGTTTGCTAAATTAGTGAGGGAAAAGGACCCAATTGCCCTTAAAAGGTTGTAATTTAATGAGCAAAATATGCCCAGTGATGCGGCAGGTGATGCGCCGCATCAATGGTGTCGATACGACTACTGATGCGCCATGTCGATGCTGTCGATGTAATAGCCAATGAGACACATCGATATAGCATTGGCTTGCTATTTTGTTCATCCAAACATGACTCATACGACGTCTAAAAATTCTGAAACTCACCCAAGATGATCTATTGACATCCCTGATCATGAATCAACTTAAAATTGACATTCTAAGGTAATAAGGATCAAAAATAAAATCATTTAATTATGAAGGCTAAAAATGATTCTAAGTCTTAATACTTAGCTGAAATTTTCTAAGTCTGGGATCTCATTTTGAATGCTATAAAGGACAAAAATGACTAGGACTTTGCGGGATCTTACAAAAATACAATGAAAATCATTCTAAAAGGTAATTATTATGGAATAAATTCACTTCAAGTCATGTATTCAATAAAACACAATTCTATAACCTTTCTTTTTCCAAGAGAACAAAATTTGTTTTCGTTCTTCAACAAACTTAAGTATAACAATAAAAATTCTATCTTTCTCTTACATTTCATCTACTCAAACATGTTGCTTCTGTAGTCAAATAAACTATGTGCATTTAAACAAACTCTCATACCCTAATCAAAAAGACTAAAGTTGATGTCCTCATTTGATTACAACTCCTCATCTATTGAATTTAGCTATGGTGGGAATAGTAGATGCACCACCACTAATGCTTATAGGAGCAACCATGGGAATAACACCTTCTTCAATAGGTAGAAATGCTAATAATAGGATAGAAGTAAATTCTACCTTATTATAATCAACTGTAACATCAATAAAGCTTGAGATTTCTTTAGGTAATGCAAGGAGAGAAATTATCTCCCAAAACAATGAGCAATTAGGAAGTTAAGTGTCATAATCAGAAGAAACTGTTGCATCTTCCTATCCAACCAACATAAATAAGTTAATAGACAATACGTTGGGCATCTTTCTAGCTAACTAGACATATTTAAAAGTAAAAATTATTTGAAATATGTATTAACATAGATAGATGCTCGTGAGAAACAAGAAATTTATTTTACTTGGACAGTCACATAGGAACGACAGATTCACAATTCACATAATAAATGGTAGTGAAACAACAAAAGATAACTAATTTACTTGGCAATAAAGTATGCATATATTCTCCTTTGTTAGACCTTCTAAATAATGATGGTAAGAATGTTGATAATGCCTAGATTCAAATAACTCTATTTAGGAGCATGGTATACCAAGGCTACTTTCTATATCTAGAAAAAGAGTTGTCTTTTAGGCTCACCATTCTTCGTATAGGGTATGTAGATTATTGTACACAAGGAAAGAAAACAACTGTTAAAGTTACAGTCACTAGAGACTCTCATTAGACTAACCCAATTCAAGTATAATTTTCTTTCTTTTCCCTTTCTTACATAGGTTTGTTATTCAATTTAACATACTAAGTATGTCATCTTAAAAATCTTGTTGATGAGATGAAACACCCTGGGTTTTGATCCTTATAAATTTCCTAAGTTTTGGACTTTTTGGAGATCATACAACTTATCATACTAGTCTTATAGTGAGGGTACATGTTAGGTGACCCAGTCGTATGTTATCCAATGTTGGGTGGTTGAGTTTCCAGAGTGGGCATGACTTGTATGGGTATGATTCGTATGGTTAGTGATGGGTCGCTGGTTTAGGTTTTCCTTCACTTAATCTGAAACTTAGTAACCTAATTTGGATCTGAGTAGAGTGGCTTACCATGAGTCTTGAGGATAGAGTACGAGTCGTATAGCCCAACTCGTATGTTGGACAGTGTTCAACCCCTAATGATTTTGCCTAGGGTACGATTTCATGGTACTAATCATATGGTTGGATACAGTTTGGCTTGGGTGGTCGTATGTTAGATAGTGTTGTTGTCAAAGGGGAGGCTTAGGGTACGATTGGTGGGTACGACTCGTATAGTAGGGTACGATTGGTATGGGGTAGTCCTACCATCTTGCAGGAATTTGTAAGTAGTTTAAGTTAAAGGTAATTTGGATATTTCCCCTCTTAACCTCTTAAGTCCCTTCGACTTATATTACTCTTGGGACATCATTTACCCTAATATTCTAATCTTAAAACACTCTTAAATTCTTTCAAGGCTCTTGGATCAAGGAAGGCTAGAGTTTCATCAATATGATTAATTTAGGGCTTACAAGGGTGATTTCTCTCCATTGTCTTCATAATATATGGCATGTTACTCCTCTCTCATTGTTATTTCCAGCTAAAGGCATGTTTTATGAATTATTTTTATGGCATAATATTGTATGGTTTTGGGTTTTCAAATATATGTTGGGGGTTTTGGTTACAATGGTTGGTTATGGTTTTTCTATTTCTTTTACTTATGGTTTTCATATTATTATGGTGGTTTGAACATTTGGTTCCATGGGTATGGCTAATTGGTAAATGGTTTTGGCTTTGGAAAGACTATGCCCCCAACATATTTGATAAAATGCCTATGAGAATTTTGTTGGTTAAATTGATGGACTTTTATTGAACTATTTCATGGTATAACTTGGTAATGGAATCTTAAATGGTTTAAATGGTTCAGAATGGTTAAATGATAAGGTTTTGGTGGTTATGGTTGGTCTAATTGAAATCTTTTTGGGGTAAAAAGGAATCCCCTAAGCAAACTCAATAATGATCACTTGTGGGGTACATAGGATTTCCTCAAGTCAACTTAATAATGTGATCTATGGGTCTATTGGAATCCCTTCTTCTTAAAAAGGATGACTAAGGACATTGCTTACAAGCTATAATCGGTATGACGATACCACTACTTATAGCCTTGGTTTATAATAAATGGAATGGTGGTTTAGTTGTATGGTAATGGTTTTAATTGGGCAATAATAGCGGGATGTGATAGCTAACTGTGAAGGTATGAGTCCAATGGACGGACACTGGAAACTCATGTTTTTCGACATGAGGATTGGTCGTGGTGACCATATATGATACTTACGGGGTACATAAGAATTCCCTAAGTACACTTGTACATATGTATCAGGGAGAGTGAAGGGTACTAAGAATCCCCTATTACTATGGTATCTCTAGTTTGTGCAGCTACACGCATCGAGGCCCGTTCAGGGGGCTACAATGGATCCAATAGCCCGTGGGTAGTTCTAGGATGGTTAAGCTATAGATACCCATGTTAATAATTTTAAAGACATGCTAAACCCGGTTTTCTTTCCTTGCATGGTTATATATATGTATGTATGGTTATGAATGTATATGGTTGGTTTACTTGATTTTAAAGGTTGGAATTAGCTTATTCTTATCCTGAGTGCATGCTAGAGTTCACCCCTAACCCATCTTCGAGTGGCTGTATCCCCACATGTGTAGGAACCAACCATTCTACTCCTCCTGCTTAATGCTCAAATTTAGGATGAACTTGGATGGATTGAAGTGGTAAGCTTCTATATTTTGGAAGGCTCCATTTCATATCATGGATATTTTTACATACTTTGGTTATTTCATAGACATTGGTTTTGGCTATGGTTGGGGGCATTCCCCAATCGGATATTCTTTTACTATCGGTTAGAGGCTTTGTGGAACTACTATGGGTCGGTATAGGCGAGATCGGTATTGGTGTCAGCCTTAGTATTGGTATTGAGGTTGGTACTGTTTTGATTGTATTTATGATTGTTCCATCCTTTTATGTTATGGACTTATACTTGGTTACTATTTTGGTTTTGGTATGGTTATTGGTTGAGTATTGGATAGTTGGACTTGTTTGGGTTGGTCACTATTTATCCCAGAGTTTGGAATGCTACAAAACGCTATCTTGTTATATGTTCGAAATTCATTCAACGCAGGGTGTGCGTTTGGATGGTTGGGTTGGGTATTAGGGATGGTCCCCGGTCCAGGTTGGACTTGGGATGCCCAATAGACAAAGCCTCGGTTCGGGTCGTGGCACTGAGTACAAGTAAGTTCATAAAAGATTAGTTATGAAAGCATACCCTTAAAATGTGAAGCAGTAGAAATATACTGTGCATTCTTTGTTTTTGCAATAAACTTTTGGAGAATTGGGATGATCTCCTATATCAAGCTATATACCAGTTGCAAACATGAACAGAGACACAAAAAGTATGATCAAGTTGTGCTTTTCTAGATCTAATAAATTATTCATTCAATAGAGTTAGATGAAATATTCTACTAATGCTTCTACTACAAAGCTAAAACAATACTTAATTGATTCTTTGCTAAATTTCCCGAAAGCTTTAGTCATTGTTATTGTTGAAGTTTCTATCTTTATTCAGAAGTTCACATGAAAAAAAAAAAGGAAAAGCCATAATCAGAAGGGCCCTTTCTGAATAAATAAAACACATTTGCACTAAAATAGTAATTTTATTTCGTCTGAGTGTGATATCTCACTTTATCTCATACACCAAATAACATTTATTTTAGCTACTACTGTAGCATCATAAGAAGTCTTGAATCCTCAATCGATACTTTTTTAAAGTATCAATTGTCTCCCTTTCCTGGTCTTCTTAGAGCTGCCCAATAAAATAAACAACAAAATACAAGTATTAGCCTCAAATCTCTCAACTTATTGATGTGAAAAGAAAATCATATAGCATCGATCGACACTCACCTCAGAAAAATACCTGGTTGCTTTAAAAGCGCCTTCTCTCTCCACTACATTAAGAAGAAGGTACGTCCATGTAAGAACCATTATCTTGGGCTATGTTGAGTCATTTGATCTCTTCTATGATCTCCACACTTAAAAGCGACCATGTTGGGCAATCTGAAAGAAAGATAGCATCATAAAAAAATGGTAAGGAGAATTTGGTTGGTCTATTAACGCGGTTGATGGCTCTGCAAAGTTCAGAAAGAAGAATTTAACATTTTGACTCATTTGAGAGTATATTAGCAAAAATTTTAGTGAGTCAATGTCAGTTATCAAAAACTTATTTTGGGCACACATTAAAACCTCTAAATTCGAGTCATGAGAGCTGTCACAAATGCTGAAAAAATATATACAACTCATGCGAGAATAAAATCAAAAACTTTACCATCAGCTGAGAAAATTCCAAATCATTTATTGGAGTTACTGTATTGATTTTGCAACCAAGTAGTTCTACTTAGTTCAACAGAATTTGAAGTCCAAGTTAGTAAATAAGGAGTGATCCATTATTAGTGGTACAGAATGATAGTAAAAGATTTGAAGATGAATCTCCAAGATACAATTTTGAAACCTATAGCCATTGAAGAAACTGGTAGAGCTTAGCTTCTTTAGGAGTCAACATTGACGAAGACACTATTTAGACTTCTGTGTCCAATGATTCTCTACCATACATTTAAATGGCCAGATTCTTGATATCATCATACTTGATCCGTTAACATATATGGCTTAGTATTTCTTGCATCTTGTGGTGTCCAATTATCATTAGTTGTAATTACTTGGAAACTTTGTAAATAAACAACTCCTTAACTCTTGTACTAAAAATCAACTAAAATGACTTTCTCTATTCTAAAGTTTGGACACTACACGAGCAATATTAACAAGAAACTAAAGAACTAGATTCACCTATAATAATGACGTACATGATCAAGCAACCAAGAGGTACTTAAAATAGTACATTATACAAATTTATACTGTCAAAGAATCATTCTTTCCAAACAGTATGTCAATTAATGCCTAAGACCGGTATGGATTTCTTTTGACATCACATAAACACTTATAACTGCTAAAAACTACAAAGTGACGAGCAAAAACAAAACATGATTTTAACGGAAAACAAGTACTATAAATGTCTACTATCACAATATTACATTAAATGTCATTACCTATTTATGAAGATCATCCAATCTAATCTAAAAAGACGACGACTAGTTGTTCTAATAAGAACAACCATATGATTGTTCACGGTCTACTTTTGCACATCCTTTTATACAACTTACCTAATCAAGTTATTGAGCTAATTATTACAACAATTAAATTCATGAAGTAATTTGAGACATACAAAGAGGAGTCATCATAGAGGAATTTACCACACCTCGACTACTGATTTTGAGACTGAGAATTTCTTATCATCTTCCAAATCTAAACAAAGGAAAAACTTGTTCATTACAGAAGTCATATATGAAAAACTGCGCAGGGAATCTCATGAAATTATTTTTATAAACAAATAGAATTAGAGATAGTAACACATGAAAAGGAGAAATCATGAATAGTTAAAAGATTTTTATGTTCTTACGTCACCACTAATATTTAGATTTTTCAAAATTGTGATGAGAAACCATAAGGAATCACCTAAAAAAGTGTTTCTTCTACTCGATTTGTACAATGCAATCACCAAACACCGGCCAAAAATTGAAGCTATATTTTTTTTCTGATTCAGAATCCGTTATCCAATCTCAAGGATTGACAAAACACGATAAACTCAGCGGGTTTATAAGAACGGTGTTGGCTAAGTACTCCAGAAGAAGTCTCAAAAACATCGATCTCTGGAAGTGGAATCCACCATCTCACTATCGATGTAATGGATTACATCACTCTACTTTTCAATTACAACAACATACTCTTGACATCTTTGCTGATTCGTCCTCCGACCAAAGGTTCATTGCCGAAATCATACTTCATTGTTAAAAGATTGAAAAGAAAGTCCCACATTGGTGGTTAATGAGATGGGTGGTCTCTTTATAAGGCTTGGGAAATCCTCCTCCTCATAGCTAGCTTTTGGGCTGTGAGTTAGGCCCAAGACTAATTTTAACATGGTATCAGAGCATTCTCCTCCAATATTGGGCCCCCAAATTAATATGTCGGGGAGATTGTCCATGCCCAGTTGAGGTCTTGGCGTGAGGTGGGGTGTTAAAATATTGAAAAGAAAGTCCCACATTGGTGGTTAATGAGATGGGTGGTCTCTGGTTAATGAGATGGGTGGTCTCTTTATAAGGCTTGGACAATCCTCCTCCTCATGAGCTAGCTTTTGGGGTGTGAGTTAGGACCAAGACCAATTTTAACATTCATTATTGACGATTTTGATAATATTTGGCATTGACGATCTCATTCCATTTATTTAGCTAATTCTGGTTTTGAATTAGAGTGAATTTTGATTGAGCCAAGAATTTTACGCAGAAGAATTGAGAGATTTGTGAGAGGAAAAATGTGTCTTTATACCTTTTTGATTAGTTACCACAATAAGCTCCCTTTTTCGCGTCTAATTTTTTAATTTTCAGTAATCATTAACTCCAAAACATAATTTAACAACAATTATCTTAGAGTCGTTAAACAAATGTCATAAATACTTTTGTTTGTTGTGATGGGATCTATACCAAAAGGATGCAGAAAAGTAGGAGTGATTACGATCCATTTGTAATCAGTAGACATCATCGATGGACCAAGCCTAAGCAGGATTATAAGTGGAAATCACTTTTCATTCCTGCCCTCGCTGAAACGGGGAAACTCTAGATAGCATAAGTCCAAAGAAGTGGGTTGTTGGTCACTAGGCGGCTCCAGAGGTGCGACCGAATCACCATTTAAGCGACTGCACCAGTACTAGTAATAGACAATAACAATAACTCCATAATCTTGGAATCGATCTTTGAAATTTATTTGTACCCCACAAAAATAAACCAACTATGCTACTAGACTAATTTTAAAGCTCCGGACTCAATAGAATCATCAAATTCGCCAGTGAAGGTCATTATTAATAAATATTGACCAAAGTCAACTCTAGGTCAAACTTTCCAACAACTCGTATAAATGTTCAAAGTCAACACTAAAAGCCTTATAACCCAAACTAACAATTTTGTAACTCAATAATGGGAATTCAAATGTAACGAGATTGATGAAATTCGTATACGACTTCTAAAACCCCAAATATGGACCAAAGTCAACTCTACTAACTTAAGAACCTTTCAAAATGAAAAACTTGGATAAAATCTAACCAAACACCTCAAGAACTATGTCACCTACTCCATAAAATCATAAATACCATAAAACAATTGTGGAAAGATGTAAAATGGTTAAAACATATAAATTTTGGAAATCACTATAAGGGATGTTTCATTAAATACCACAAAAAACAAACATTCATCCTCGAATATAAGATTAAGGAAGGTACTTAATCTATCGAAAAGCTAAATAATCTATTCTACATGCCCGACTATATCTCCCACGTTGCCTCATCATTCAAACGATTCTTTCAATGGACTTTTACTTAATCAATACTCTAGGTCTCAACTTCCTAGTCTACCTACCTAAAATAGCTATAGGCTCCTCCTCAAAACTCAAATTCTAATCTAAATCCATTAGATCACATGAGAACCATCTAAATGGTATCAGTTTAACATCAAAACATGAAAAATAGGATGCACAAATAAAAGGCTCGGAGACTAAACTAACTCATATGCCACCTTCCCAACAAATTGAGGGATCTCTAAAGGAACAAAAAACCTTAAATTAAGCTTTCCATTCTTTCCAAACCTCATTACACCCTTACGTGCTATACCATCAATGAAACATGCTCACCTTCCATGAGCTCCAAATCACGAACCCTACTATCTACACAACTCTATTGCCTACTCTAGGTTGTCAAAAGATTATCCTAAATTAGTCTAACCTGATCATTGAATCTCTTACTAATTCTATGATCCAAGGCATCACCTCAAATAAATCAAACCACCCTATTGGAGATTGTACCCCCTCCCATTTAAATCCTTGACCAACTCCATCTTGATGCTAGAAGGATAGCTGTTACTATAGGAAAACTCTACCAAAGGCAAAAATTTGTCACAATGATTACCAAAATCCATCACACAAGCATGAAGCATATTCAATACACTCAAATTGCACCATGAAAGTATAAGTAGTCATTGTCAATACATTCTTACCCATGAAGAGTTGGGGTTGTATCCATAGAGAGTGAGAGCAATATCTTCACTCTCAAATGACTTAAACAACTCTCGATTTGCATATAATGTTAAAATTAGACATGAAAGTAAATGGGGGGTTTTGTTTAAATAATTTTTGATGTCATATTTATTATCAATGATTGGTGTGTTAAAACAAAATGCAACAAGGTTGTAATCAAATAAATTGAAGCACTTGGGATCATACCCTCTTGGGAATGATTGCATGCATGGCTAAGTGTAAACACACCTAAGATTAGCTTGATAATAATAATTAGGCATGGTTATAGATATTGAAAATGATTTTTCAATCCACAACTAAATTTCACTTAGGCATGGTTTAGATATTGAAAATGAATTTTCAATCCACAACCAAATTTCTCATGGTCTTCTTTCGAACACCCAAATGTCTACATTACTAACCAACCATTAGCCTCAATATGACTTTATATCACTAGTATTACCACTTAAATAAGGGTTACCCAAGTATCATTAGATAAATTTCATCACTCTTGTACCCCTTTTCAAACAATACAAAAGATCTAAGAGTAAATTAAGTTTGCAATCTCAATCTATAAATTAAGACATAGAGATTTATCTAAAATCATAAACTCTCTATAATGCATAACCCCAAATATGGAAAATTAGCTACTCATAGTAAAAAAAAAGAAGAAATTATACCAAATTCTCCATCCATATTGGCCAAGGAATCCAAATGCTTCATAAGAAACTCTAAATTTCAAGCTAAAAGTAGTAAATCCCATAATTAGGGCTTGATTACAAGCTTCAACATAAACAAAATTGACCAAAGATAATTTCTAATAACCAAAAAGACTTAAATAGTTCCAGCAGAACTGAACATCAAATTTATAGAATTTCCACCTTTCACAGATAGACCGATCATGTTCCATTGCTAAACAAGTCGGTGATGCATCAAATTGCACTGTACTGCGTTGTTTGGTCAAAATATCCAGAACCAAGTTTTAAGTTCTATTTTTTTGGGCGATGCAAACTTGGTCTGCCAGTTCAATCTGTGATACGTCAAATTGTTACTTTACGTTGTCGTCTTGCCTTTGGATTTCCTAGCCAATCGTTCACTTTTAGCGATGGAGCTGTCAGAATGGCAATGCATATGGCACTTTGGCAAAGCGTCGATGTGTCTCATTCATGCTTTTGTGTACGTTTTTCTTCAATATTTATTCTTGTTGCCCCCTTTTAGTTTCTCTTGCTATTTCTATCACTTGTTTTCCATTGACCTTAAAACTGAACCAAAACAATATTAAAATTCATTGAATTTAGTATTGAAGACATGTTTTATTTCTATTTTTAGGTCAAATGATTGATAAATTACTGACTCATCAACACCCCAACTTAATTAGTTGCTCGTCCTCAAGTAAATCAATGCACACGTACAAAACTACCAATGCCTACAAATCATATGACTTGAGAGCTTAGACACACTTTTTTGTTTGAGAAAATGCTTTGCCCTCATGATTTGGAAAACCAAGGCCTATGTTTTGCCTATCAAACTTTCAATTTGTCAACAATAATCATCAAATGTTTGCTAAATTTTACCAAACCTAGAATATGATCATAGATTTCAATCGAGATTGAAGAATGCTCAATCATAACAACTAAGCGCCCTTACACGATGAAGTCCCTTCCCTCAAAACACGATTATCAACAACTCTAGTGTCTAGCATGAATATCTCAGTTTACAAAATAAAATTAAGGACACAAGTACCATACCATAGGCTTTCCTATAAGCTCTACTGCACCACATTGAAACATGCCACTTCGAAGATCACCTAGGTCTTAGTTTGGCTTGTACTGTAGGCAATGGGTAAGGTAGGACAGATTTAGGTTACAGTGACTCTATCTCAACAAAGTATCTTGAGAGACCTCAATCTATTTTCACAAAAATTTCTCTTCTAGGATCAATCTTTCAAAGCTATTCAAGTTATGTCTCCTCTTCCCATCCTTTCAAAATTTAAACAACTACATATATTTACAAAAAAGAACAAGTTTTTCAACCATTTTTTTATCATCAACTTTTTTTTTATATATACATACCCACCAAGTATACAAGGATAATTGGAAGAGGATACTAGTGGTTCCCATATTTACAAACTACTGAGCATATGCTAAATCTAAGGTTTCCTCCACCCAGCCTAAGTTAGTCTTTAACGTTACCTAGATACTTTGAGAAGGTTTAGTTCAAGAGAGGGATTTGAGAGTAAAAGAGTTTGTCTTGTACAAGGTTATTCAAGAAAAATGAGTTCCGAGGCTCAATAGAGGACAAACTTAATCACCCTACTCACCAAGGGGAGGCTAAATTTTGATTACAAGGGCTTGTTTGCTCTCGATTGATGGCCTAAAATCATGTCACCAAAATCGCACACTTTTTTCTTTTGAAACGGAGTAACCAAATAGTTCTAGGTTGACTTCATGCACAAGATTAGATCAAAACCTTTCCTGCACACGAAACTCAATTGCATACTCAAGGTACTTTTCCTCAGTTACTGTACAACATTCATAGCACATATCAAGGAAGGTATTAAGTAGCCAAAATGAGATAAGATTTTTCACAAAATAAGAGCCTAACTAGCTTAACTAGACTAATGGAAAATCTTTTAAACATAGGAATATTTTTGAAAGAAATTGGATATAAATCACAATGAAAATTGAATTCAAGAATTACACATGTGAAATATCTACCCAAGTGTACCATTTGAGTCAAAGTGTCCTATTTCTAGTACACTTTCCTCTTGAGAATGTGTGCTTTTATTTGTAATGAAACTAGAATACTAAATAAAAGTTGAAATGAGACTAAAATAAGGAAATAAGCACCATATGTCACACATCAAATAGAATCCAAAGCACTAACATATAAAATAGAATCTCAAGCATCATTATCTAAATATTCAACCCAAATAAAAATAAAAATAACAAGAGTATACAAATGTCACTTCACGTGCCAAAACAAAAGAAACAATATCTAGAACATATCAAAACACACAAATAGACACAATAAAATAAATATAAACGCCCCACCCCAAATGAAAAGTATGCATTGTCCTTAATGTAATAGGACTAATAATAAGAGAAGGATTAGGAGTGTAAGGGGTACCCTACTCAATTCTAAGCCTTTAACGATGACTGGATCATTGAGACAACCTTTTTTTTAACATTAGTGCTTGACTTAGCTCTAATAACAGTCTGGGGGAGGGGGTCTGGTACTACCTCTTAGGCCTTAGTAATTGTAGCTGAAATAGAGGTCCCAACTTGTCACCTCTCATAATCGACCTCTTCAATATGGAAGCAAGCATAAACTCCTTAGTCACTTACCTGTTAGTCTGCCGATCATCAACCTGTATCTCGATCCCGCCTTCTTACTTAAAGTAACCCTCTATCTCTGTACTATTAATAATATCATATGAAGTATGGTCTGATTTATCTACTCTTTCCTCCTTAGCCACTTGTGTAGTCTCATGATCATGTGTAGAAGCTAAAACTGGCATGTTAAATGAATCTCCCAAAAATGTGTCACATTGGGAATCAAAGCTCATACACTTGATTTCAAAGGGAATCAACTCACCTTGTATCATAGTAACTACCTCTATCAGCACAGACTATTGGGGGGCATTCAACTCATCAAATTTCTTCCAAAAAAGGCTCAAGGTCACCCACTCCTATTCTATTTATGTATCGGATCCATAGAGGCTTAACAATTATGCCTAATATTTCCTTGTTAAGTTTAGATGACCTAGTGCCTCTTGTGTAAGCCATTTGCCCTATCCTAATAATGTTAGCCTGAGTAAGTAGGGCTCTCAAATAACCAAAAGTAGTGGATGATTAAGGACCGGGGCCACTAGGTCTAGGTGGTGCTTGAAATATGCCCAAAGAAAAGGCTATAGAAGTAGTAGCAGAAGTGGACTCTAGGAAGCAGAATCTAGAACAGTATCAAGAGTGGGTTAGTTGGCACCACTATCAAAAGAACCTAAACAACTTATCAGGGAATCTTTCTCTCGAGTTTTCTTCTTCCTACCTCATCTATCAACTCAATGTCAGTAATATAAACCACTGACATGAGCGCATATTCTGAATCATTCTTCTTACTAAACAACACCGTCGCACGTCGACATAATTTCGTAATCAAGGACAGAATGACCAGGGATTTACTTTTGCTGGGCTCGATAAGCAATGTTAGGGACTATGAGTGATTACAAGTTTAGGTCCTTCTTTGTAATAATCAAACTCAAAAGTAACTCATAGGGGTTTTCAAGAATTGATTGATTTTAGGAGGGAAGGATGTTACTACACACGAAGCTCAACCAATACTAAGCTTTTAAGTGAATGTCTGCCTTTTGAATTTGGACATTTGGTGTATGCAACTTGGGAATGAAATCATTAAGTAATGGGGATAACCAAGACCTCACATCCTCTATGAGGTCCTACTCTCAAGCTAAGAAATAATACTCATTAATTTTCTTACAACCTAAGACCTAGTTAATAATATTAGCTTCACATAACACATCAACCCTTATTCTCATAACGTCCTTTATTATTTAAGGACCTCTTTTATTCTTATCCGTCAATGACCTCCTATATGCTACATAAAACTCCCTAATGTAACTCTTCATATAATTCTTATGGGGTCCATTGAATACCTAAAATTATGATAATTAAGTGCTGAGAGGACTCAAGGGTGATTGCCCTCTAAAAAATTCAAACTCAACCTCTGGTCCTTTATTATATTACATTAGTTAGGAACTTTAAGTCGGTTCAAGACATGGTCGCCCTATTAAGGATGTACGAAGGACACTGTTGCTTTGGATGAGGAATCGTCAACCCTTTCCTTATTTACCAGAGTTATGATTTGGATGAAAAGGGGTATATTAATAGGTGTGGTGTTCCCCTCATTGAAGAACCCAAGATTGTATCTTTACGAGTTGGAGCTTTGATCCAAACTCTCTCCTTCCACCATAGGGTCTTTTGATTTGCCCTTATCAACTCTCTTCATCTTATATATTTTTTTGAGCTTTTTCCCCTCTTGAATAAGACCGCCTTAGCTAACTTAGGAGACTTGGATTATTTCTTGGATGCATGATTCTACCGAGGCATGCTTGCACATAAAAGTAGCAATAGGCTTGAACAATGTTAGTAAAATAAAATGGAAATATTGTAAAGCATTACCGAGTGATTTAGTACATCAACAATCATATCAGTGTGCTTGTGTCAATCACCGAATCTAATAAAAAATTGGGATACACACTGGTGAAGAAAGTAGAAGGACAGTGATGTGCTGAGGGATCCAGTAAAGCTCCTAGAGCATCGCTAAATTTCCATGGCATCACAGATATGCCCCCTAAATTAGCCAACATATACTATGATATTTGATGATAGAGGGAGCACTTTGATGATGCACCACATGGTTTGCTGCATCACTGAGGTTCTCTAGCCTTGCTGAAGGGTGATCTTCCTCTATCCTTTAAATCATGATTTTTCTCTTCAATGGCAATTTTTAACTTCTTGGGTACTCAGACTTCCCTAGGTTTTACTTTATAATGATACTATGATAATTTTTCTCTTAAGAATGATGTCACCTAATCTATCATTGGGAAAAATCAATCGCTTTAAAATCAACCCACAATGATTTCAACCATCAATCAAATCAAGAGTAAATAATTAAAGCATGATACTATTATTTAGGAACTAAACACTTAGTGCAACATTTAATCTAAAAAGAAAAATTATTTCTAATCTTTAAAGGTTATAGTGAATTTGACTATGAGAATCAAAATTTCACAATTCACCATGCTCGTTTGTTGATGATGCCAAGGTATTTAAATGAGATGCATGTTCAAGAGTTTGATGGAGTATAAGTGAAAAAAATAGGTAAACGGAGTTTGAAAGATGTCAAAGGGTAATGAAATGTCAAAGTCACAAATTTTCAAACCATCACTTAAAAGCCAACACTTTCAACGTCACTTGGCCCACTTCAAACTTGATAGACAACGCGATGATATAAAATCCATTACTGAAAATCATAGAACTTTAGGATTTAACAATTCATTTTAGCAAAGCAATTTAGCGAAAGGTCTGGTGCACCGAATGGTTCAGTGATGCACCGGGTTGCTCATACCTTCATCAAAAGTTACAATTGATGAGCTTGAACCTGAGCCATGACATATTTACCACCTTTTAACTCCACCATTCACCAAAACAAATCAACAAACATTATTGAAAAATCTAAGAAGCAAACATAGGTTGCCTCCCAAGAAGTGCCTTAGTTAACATTGTGGCATGATGTTGTTCATGTCTCACATCAAGCGTTATCAAGATAGATTACTTCTAAGGAATTTACTTTCAGAAGCAACCTATGGTAATGTTTAATTATTTGACCATTCACCATGAATTGAGACCCCGTATCATTCTCCAATTCAACTACCCTACTTGGAAAACACTTCACCACTTTGAAAGGACCACACCACCTTAATTTGAGTTTACCCAAAAACAACATATATCTCGAGTTAAACAATAAGATATCATCACCTACCTTGAACTCTCTTTTTATAATCTTGGCATCATGCCATCTCTTCAAATATTCTTGTAAAGAGTAGAGCTTTCCTCGGCTTTCAACCAAAACTTATCAATCTTATATAGCTGGTCCACCCTTATTTTGGATACATCCTTTTAATCCATATTCAATCTCCACATATCCAATATTGCCTTGTGTTAAAGTTACACAGGAAACTGACAAGCTTTTCCAAATACCAACTAATAGGAGACATGCCAATAGGGGTCTTGAATGCGGTCTGATAGGCCCACAAAGCATCATCAAGTTTTCAGCTCCAATTCATTCAACTTAGATTTATGATTTCACCAAAATCTCTTTTATTTTTTGATTAGAAACTTCCTATAACCCATTAGGTTTAGGATGGTATGGGGAAGACACCTTATGATTGACCCTATATTTAGTAAGCAAGGACAGGAATGATTGGCTGCAACAATAAGATGCCCCATCACTCACAATGGCATAAGGGTTGCCAAATAAGGTAAACATATTCTTATTCAAGAATAAAGTAACACTTTTAGCTTATTGTTTGGCAAGAAAATGGATTCAACCCACTTAAAAACATAATAAATAGCTACCAAGATGTAATGATTTCCATATAAGCTCACAAAGAGGCATTGAAGTCTAACCTCCATATATCAAAAAGTTCAACATCTATTCTTGGCTACAATGGAATTTTATGTCGCCTCGAGATCGCTCCTTGTCTTTGACATTGCTCACATTCCCGTACTAACTCATGTACATCACGATACAATGTTGGGCAAAAGAATCCACTTTGGAGAACTTTTACAGTTATACACTCACCAATATAATGACCTCCCATGTATCAAGAATAACTCTCATTTCAAACTCTATAGAACACTATCGGATCACTCTATTTGAATACTCCCTGAAGAGGTAAGGTTCAGAATAGTATCATTTTACTTCATAGAGAAATTTATTCTTTTGATAGAAATTTAGGTCATCAGGGAGTGCCCTACCTACTATGTATTTTGTAAATCAACATACCTAGGTGTCACCTTCTCTGAAATAGCCATTATAAGTTCATCTGGAAACTTCTTATTGAACTCAAATTCATTCTTCCACACGTCATCCAATTCAAGATGAGACAAGTAGTCTGCCGCTTGATTTTTATATCACTTTCAATCTTAAACTTTAAAGTCAAATTATTGTACAAGTAAGATCCACCTAATCAACCCCGCCTTTGATTATTTCTTGGCTATTAAATACTGAAGGGCTGTATGATCCATATGTGAAACAACCCTTGTACCAAACAATGGGCATAAAACTTTTTGATTGCATAGACTACAATAAGAAAATCTTGTTCCATTACCATATAATTGTTTTGTGCATTATATAAGACTTGCTAGCATAATAGATTGGCTAAAAAAGTTTATCTCTCCATTGACCTAACACTGCACCTAATTCTAACCCACTTGCATCACATATTAATTCAAAGGGTGATACCCAATTTAGAGCCACAATTATAGAAGCTGACACGAGCTTTTCCTTAAGATAATTGAATGCTAGTAGAGAATCACCATTGAATTCAAACTTAGCTTCCTTTTCAAAAAGCTTACACATAGTGTGTGCAATTTTGGAGAAATTCTTGATAAAGCATCTATAAAATTCGACGTGTCCTAGAAAGCTACTAATACTTTTATGGAGATAGGGAAAGGTAATTTAGCAATAAAATCTATCTTTTATTGATTGAATTGAGTGCGCCAAGCTGATATATTGTGCCTGAGAACAATATCTTCTTTCACTATGAAATATCACTTCTCCTAATGCAATATAAGGTTCGTTTAAGACAATGCTGAACGACTTTACCCAAGTGATTAAGCAATATTCAAATGAGTTATCAACAACAAAATGTTCATCTATGAACACTTCCACAGTATCCTTTACTATGTTTGCAAATATAGACAACAGACATCTTTAAAAAATGGTAGGTACATTGCATAGGTCAAAGGGTATGCGCTTTAAGGAAAAGGTTTTGTAAGGGCATGTAAAAGTACTTTTCTCTTGATCCTTTGGCATAATGTAAATTTGATTATATCCAAAAAACTCATCAAGAAAAAAGATACCTACCATACTTGGCCGGCCAGATTGGTCCATGAATGGCATAGGGAAATGATCTCTTTTGATCCAAGAATTTAATTTTTGATAATCCATACACACACCCCAGCTTGTGACTAGACGGATGGGTACAAGATCATTGTTCTTATTTGGGATCACTGAAATACCAGCCCTTTTGGAACACATTAGACCAAACTTACCCATGTACTATCCGATATTGGGTATACAAAATACATATCTAGACACTTGATGATGTCCTTCTTGACTACTTCTTGCTTTGGTGGTTTAGCCTTTCGTTCGATCTCCATACTAGGTATATGATCGATCTCTAAATTAATAGTATAGGTGTAATACTGGGAGAAATTTTGTTGATATACTCCATGGTCCATTTGATGGCTCAAATATAATTTTGCACAATTGATCTAACAACCTCTAGTTGCGTAGGAAAAGATCTTCCATGATAATAATAGGAAAGTATTAACTTCACACAAATATGTATATCTAAGATAAGGAGGCGATGACTTTAGATAGAGTTGAAGAGGCTAAACTATTGAAGGTTTGGCGGGTCAAGTTCCTCATTTTTTAATTCAAGGTCAAATTTACAAAGATTCTTAGTATAAAAACTAGGACCCGTTAATGATACCACCACCTCATATTGTTCCTTAACTTCATACTTCTTGAGATTCCACAAAACCGTACTAATGGATTAATAATTCAATCAACTTCCATAGAATTAACTTCTTCATTATCAATCACATCGATAATGGATACTAGTTGCAAATCCATAGGTTGTTTCATGGACTTGCCCAAATTGAATGACACTTCTATGTTGTTCACCTGGAATTTTATTTTTCCATAGTCAACATCAACCAATCCCGGATCAATAGCTAAGAATGGTCTAGCAAGAATAATGGGGACCTCATGGTCAATTTTGTAATCCAAGATCACAAAATTGGCTAAAAAAATAAAACGGTCAACCGTCATAAGCACATCATATAATACGTCCATAGGCTTATTTATAGAAGGATCTCCCACGAAAAACCTCGTAGTAGTGGATTTTGGGTCACCCAAGAATTATTTTCTAAATATGTCCAACGATATCAAATTAATACTTGCTCCAAGATCAAATAAAGCCCTTCCAAATTTGTACACTCCAATGTTCCATGGGATGGTGAATTCTTGTAATGCCCCGAATCTGGTACTCGGAATGTTACACGGTGCCTATGACCCCAAAGGACCAAAAGCTAACCCATGACTAATATCTGTAAACTGAGCACTGAATAATAGTAATAATATCGTAAATGCAGAAACATGAACTGAAAGGCCATAAGGTTCAATACTAGTACATGACTAAAACATATGGTATAAAAATACCAAAACAATTCTGAAATAACTGTCTAACATGCTATAGTATGAAAGCCTCTAAACTGTTTGAATAAGAAGTTGATGGGACAGGTCCCCAACTAACTCCGACTACTGAAATAAACTAAAAACTAAATTAGTAATGAAATCATCATGTCCTCGAAGGATGAGAACTCACTGCTAACTCTGATCGCTGAACTGGGATGCTAATGGTTCTCTGGAGCTCGTGTTTCTAAACCTATGGTATAAGATACCATAGTAAAAATACGTTAGTACTTTGAATATACTGGTATACAAGTCAGGTAGGCTGAATGCAATAGGTTCATATGCATGAACAATACTAACTGACTGACTAACATAAACGTGAGAATATATGCATGCATACATAACTATAACTGAGATCGTGCTAGGACTGAATATTGAGTTTTGAATACTTAGTTTTACTAATAACATGGAATTACTGATATCTAAGAGACTGATACTATGTTACTGATACATGAATAACTGTGTCTGACAGTTTTGATTATAAAAAACTGGTCTAGTTGACTGTATCTGACAGTCCTGAAAATGAATACTAATGACATGAGTTTTGATAACTGATATAACTAATAACGTGAATGACTGTATCTGACAGTCCTGAATATGATGGAGCTATCTGAGTTCCATTCTATATTTGAGTTGACTATATCTGACAGTCCTGAAATCTGAAGAACTATCTGAGTTCTTTTACTGAGGCTGAGACTGAGATTGAAACTATAACTATGGGAAGTGATCATCTAATCGACATACCCTAGAACTAAACTGGTGGGGTCCAACCTGTAACCCCAGCTGGAAGGGTGTCAGTACTGCACCACTAGTAAAGACCTGCTATAAGTATACCCTCTCTGACAGAGAGCTCTTCCATCAACCTCTCCTGGTATGTAACCCAAATGAGACGTATATATATTCCTAAACGCGTAGGGTGCATCTCAACCTACGCTGGCTATATAGTTCTAGAACTTAGGGATTGCTTCTAGGGATCTCGGTCCTATCTAGCGGGTGATTCCCCATCCCTAGGCTCACTTTATGCTTAATCTTACTCCCATCTGAAAGAGACTGAATTGATTAACTGAGTTGAACTGATACTAGTGGTATTGTTTAGTGGAGCTAAACTAAACTGAATTTACTGAATTCCATTGACTGACGGAATGTACTGAGTTCTGAGGACTAACTGATAATACTGAAGTTACTGAGATTGACTAGGAATACTGAGGTTATTAGATTATTTCATACTAATATCACTGAGATTACTAAACTACTCAGATTACTGAGATTTCTGAGTTTTCCTGAGCCACATGACTAACTGAGTTCTATGGATCATAGCTTGACTGAGAGTATCGTGAAAACATGACATGGCTCTAGGCACACAACTAAATTGTCGGGTATAAGTACCCCCAGGACTCAATGGAAAGAAAATGACATGGCATAACTTACGTGAACACATGACCAACAAAATAATTCATAATTCATATATTGAAGCACTTCATCAAACATGTGATATACATAAACTTGTACAAACATGGGGATTTCATAATATCATGCTAATTGGGCACTTTTCCTTCATATCGGCATTTAATCAAACACATGATAGGCATAATATATGTAGACACAATTATACAACAATTACACATTATGATTCAACATCTAATTTCATCATCCTAGGGTTTAATCATAGGTTCACATGAACATACAGCTATACAAATCAATTCCAAATAACATTAATCACCCAACATAGATTTGAATTCAATTGATCATTCTCAATAAAAACAAAATAAACCTAACATGAAGTTCATAAAGAAAATCGAAAATCTTGACTTTAGAAAAGAGATTCTTGGGATTCATGGATGAAAGGAGTCCATGAATGAACACTATACATACCTTAGTTCGTATTTTCGTGAAGATTGATGGTGAAACCTTCTTGAATTTGAATCCCCAATAGAAATCCTAGCTTGTTCTTAAGAGAAACTTTAGAGAAACTAGTATATTTTGGGTGAAGAATGGCTAAATCACTTGTTATTGGGTATATATAGGAGTGGGAAATTGACCTATTTTAACCCTGGACACGTCTTTAATTTTTGAGAAAATTTCCCATTTTTCATCCTTGGCGTGACGCGCCACTATCGTGCCAAGTCACTGGAAAGTGACAAATGGGAAATTGCACGGTGGCGTGATGTGGAGATATCACATTGCCACCTTATCTGCGACCTGGAAATTTGGTGTGACACGTCACTATCATGGAGAAACCCTAGAAATTGACAATTGTCATTTGATCTATCTCCGCGATGCGCTGAAGGCTCAAGTGATACACTGTCTCACTAAAAAGGCTCTAACTCTTCACCCGGGTGTCGGATTTGGTCGAATTTGGTATCGATGGAAAGCTTATTATATTTCCCACATGATAAAAAGTGAAAATCTTGAAAATATAACGTGTACAAAGTGGATTTATCTTTCAAAGAAAGCTTCAAACATTCTAGGGAAACTTTTCAAGCTAGGAAAAGTATGGGCTATTACAATTCTCCCGGATCATTTTTTAAGAACTATGGTGCTAGTCATTACTGCATTGAAATCGTGTGTCACTATAATTATTTCAAAGTACATGACCCTCTTCTTTATCACAAAGTCCTTCATGAATTTAACATGTCTACGAATCTCTTTCCAAGTTTTGAACAATGGTATGTTAACCGAAAGGTTGCTAAATTTAGCAAAGAACTTCTTAAATTTTGAATTGTCTTTCCTTTTCTTGAGCCTTTGAGGAAGTGAAGGAGAGATTTTAACCAGTGGCTTTAAGACAACTGGGCTTTCATCTAATTTTGCAATATTATCATTAATATCTTGTGGTGTTTCTTTATTTTCACTCTTCTCTTCTACTATTTTTGGCTTCTCAAAAATTTGCTTTTTTGGTAGAATGGTCTTTTTGTTCAACGTATCTAGCTGCTTTCTCTTTCCACTTACTTGTTCATTACTTACCTTCTCATTAGGATCTTCATCAATATTAAAAATATCGTTACCTAGAGTCTTTCCATTATTAGTGTCAATTTCTATGACATGAGCATCGTTCTTCAGCCTTACTACTGTATTACTATGAAGTCCTCCCTTTGCCTTGTATTTAAATGGGAAAAAATATAACCCAATTGGGTCTTGTGTTATTTGATTGAGGTCAACTACAAAGTGACATTTTGATTGAGTTACAAAGTTACTTTTTATCTCTCTTAACATATTTTCACTTCTTTCAACTCCCATAAGGATGCGTGCAAGCACATCTTCACTTTTATACTTTTTCGAGCCAATAAAGATTCGGTATTTAACCTTCACCTGATCGTGTAGAGGAACATAACTATCATGGACATGATTTATATCTTTCCAATAATGATCTTGATTTATTTCCTTATCCCTCCAATATCTGTCTCAATCATGATCCTTCCAATCATAGTCTTTCCAATCACTATCCTTTTCCTTCCAACCTTAATTCCCGACTTGCCTTTTATAAGTAGATCAAGAACCCCCTATTTGATTCGACATGAATTTAATTTTTTCATCAAGAGTCTTCATTTCATCATCATCATAGGATTTGGTTCCCTTAGAAGAAATAACATTAACCGCTTTTGGGACCAAGCCCATCACATGCTCGGTAAGGAAATCCTATTGTATCATAACCTTGACTATATTCGCATCTCTATCCTCATCCTTCTTCTTTTGTTCTTGGCTCATAAAAGATGTAGAGGGAGTCTTCATGACCACCTCAGTATCTCTTATATGTCAACCTTGACTTTGCTTGGTTACTTGATCTAATAACATTGTCGCAACACCATAAGTTTGTTTCTCTTAGATCCACTAGCCGCATTATCTACCACTATTTTATTCAATTGATCCAATTCTGCATAGAATATTTGAAGAAATATTTTCCCTGACCTCATGATTAGGTTGTTGGAACAACTTCTTGTTAAATCTTTGCCTAGCCTCATGTAATGGCTCGTCGCTAAATTGGAGAAAGTTAATAATTTAATATCTTAATTATATCACTGTGATGATGGAAATAATCGGTCCAAGAATGATTCTGTCAATTTAATTCATGAGGTGATCGAACCTGTGGGTAACTCCCACAACCATAATACCTCTTCTTGCATCTATGAAAATGAAAAACGTCTCAATTAGATTAACTCTTGAGATATGTGGATGGTATTAAATGGAAGATACACATCAATGGAATTCTTTAAATGAAGGTTGGCATCTTAAGGGTTTTACCCCCAAACAATTACTCATTTAAAATAAATGAAGCATCATACCATCAATGGAATTCTTTAAATGAAGGTTGGCATCTTATAGGCTTTACCCCCAAACAATTACTCATTTAAAATAAATGAAGCATCATACTAGTAATGTGAAACATGCTATTCCCCTATGCAGGCAATATCTAAATGGTACTAGCTCTTCTGACGTCTCTAAGGTGATACTCATCCTTGAGATTCCTACCAAAAGTAGCAGATTTGATACTATTTTGATTCATGTTATCACCCAAATAAAACAAAAATAAAAATTAATGTAAAGTAAACACTACGGCTAAATCAAAATGACTTATAACACTAAAAAGAATGAACACTACGTTTTATTCCCCAACAAAAATGCTATTTCTTATATGCTCAAATTACACCATGAAAGTATAAGATATTGTTGTCAATATATATTACCCAACAAGAGTCGTGGTTGTATTCATAGCGAAAGAGAGCGATAGCTTCACTCTCAAGTGTCACAAGCAACTCTTGGTTTGCATGCGATATCAAAATTAAACATGAAAGTAAAATAGGGGTTTTGTTTGAACAATTTTTGGTGTCACATTAATAGTATCAATGATTAGTTTGTCAAAATGAAATATAACAAAGTTTTAATCAAATAAGTTTGAATAACTTAGAGTTACGCCTTCTTGGTAATGATTACATGCATGGGATCCAACTGAAAACACACTTAAGATTTGCTTGCTAATCATGTTAGGCATGGTTTTTTACATTGTTGTAGTAAATGATTTTTCAACCCACAAGCAAATTTCACATGGGCTTCTCTCGAACACCCAAATGTCTACACTACCAAACAACCATTAGCCTCGATATGGGCCTTCTATCACTAGAACTACCACTTAAATGAGTTTTACCCAAGTATCATTTGCTAAATATCATTACTTTTGTACCTTTTTACAGATAATGCCAAAGATCCAAATGTAGACCAAGTTTGCAACTTCACTCTATAAATTAAGACAAATATTTATCTAAAATCATAAATCACAAGCTAATACGAAGGTAAATAATCACTTCCAACACACAATTGATACTCAATAATACATAGACCCAAGTATGGAAATTAGATTCTAATAATAAAAGAAGAAGAAATTATACCAAATTCTTTATCCATATACGCCAAAGAATTCAAATATTTTACAATAGAACTCTAAATTCTAAGCTAATTGTAGTAAATCCCATAATTAAGGTTTTATTACAATCTTCAACATAAGAAAAATTGACCTAATAAAGGATTTCCGATGACCAAAAAAGACTAAAGTATTTCTAGCAGAATCGGGCTTCAAGTTTATAGAGTTGCCACCATTCATAAATTGGCTGCTCATGTTCTATTACCAAATAAGTCAGCGATGTGATGAATTTCACTATGCTACACTATTTGGTCAAAATATCTAACACTTAGGGTTGAGTTGTGTTTCTTTCAACGATGTAGACTTGGTTCGATAATTTAATCAGTGATGCATCAAATTATTACTTTGCATTGCTATCGTACCTTTAGATTTCCTTATTCAATCAGTCACTTTTGATGATGAAGATTTAGAATAGTGATGCAATCACTTTTGATCACGGAGATGTTATATGTTGGATTTACTTTCCTTTGTATATCATTGCCCGATCTATAGCTCAAATGTAGATCATGGCTAGCTTTTCTAAACTACTGTTCATCTTAACCGGTACAAAGTTTCCTAATTTACTCAACCTATCCATGATCACACAAATGGACTTAAATTTCCCCAAAGTCTATGAAAAACTAAACACAAAGTCCATAACGATACATTTCCACTTTCACTTGAGTATAGGCATCCTCTAAGTCAAATTACCTAATTTATAGTGTTCAACTTCACCTGTTCATAATTCAAACACTTGGCTATGAACTCTACGACTGTAATGACTCTCCAGGTCATTTCCTTAATTTGCATGTATTTCCAGCATTTTGAGCCTTCTCACAATGGCTACAAGTTATTTACGACTTGCCAAAACTATCAATTTGATTATCGAACAGTTCATTTGGATTTCAGGCTTATTTTCTATTTTGGAGCATTCTATGTTTAGGATTTGGGCTTGGACCAAGACTCCTAGTAGATGACCTCGGATGAGAATTTTGATAGTGTCATCATCTCTAAAAAAAATGATTTTAGGCTAGGGGGACCCTTGGTTTAGGTCCCAAGGTTTCCATACTTATTTCGAGCTTTTGGATGGATTATGTGAAAAATAAAACTAGAGGTTTAGGCTCCACACCTAGTCAAAATGATACCCAATGAAAGCTTAGATGGTTATATTGAATCTAGAATGTCAAATTTGGTATAGTATCATAGCTTATTTGCATGCACGGGGTTCTAAATGAATTTCGAGCACCCGGCCGAAGTACTTTTTGGACTTGGTAAAAATCTGGTGCATGGCACCTGATAGGTCCACTTAAGAACTTATTGGGATGCTTTAGAGCAAAGAAATTTAGTACCAATGGGCCACTATAGCATCCCTAACACATTGGTAGTGGTGCGCTTTAGCACTTGGCCGCTAAAGTGGTGCCTGCCTTAGTGCAATTGGTGCCGCTTAAGTGGCACGCACGACTTTCTACTAGAAAACTTCAGCGGTCATGTTTCCTCTTTAGCGAGAGGCTCTTTAGCACCCAGGTGTCTACTTTAGTGGCACCTGTACACTTTTTATCCCTTTTTAACCACCTGATTTTCTACCATTCCTTCCACTATTTTCACACCAAGTTAAAAGCTCAATGAGAGGAAAAAGTGAAAAACATCCACATAAGTTAAGGTAAGCTAACTTGAATCTTCTTGATTATTTTCCATTAATTTTTCTTTCAATTTCCATCCTAATTCATGGTAAAGTTCTTAGAAATTTGGTCTTAGATTCCTAAATTTTGAGGCTTGATTTGAGACCCGATTTATGCTCCGTTTATGCTCAACTTTTGAGCACACATTCCGTATCATTTGGGTACCTCATAAAAAGTATAATTTTGGATTCTCTTTGCGGGCCCTACAGGCCCATTCTTGACTCAATATTTAACCCAACCCTTAATATAGAATTATGAGTCTTATTTTACTCCTAACGTCATGTAGATTACTATTTTATAGCATGACGATATTTCAGGATCATGGAGTAAAGTCAAATGATTCATGGTTGATTCAAGGGTTGCAGTTCGGCATAAAAGTAGGATTCTGTCTAATCTTCTTATTGAGATAGTGTTTTATATATGTTGCATGTTAGATAGGGATGTTAGGATGTGATTATGTATAGAACACCATGTCTTTGCCTAAATTAAGAATTTTGGGGCTACAGAGGTAATTGACCCTTTAGATGAAATACTCATTATGCTTCTATGATTTGTTTTTACCTTAGGTTGCTAGTAATGTTAGGCATAGTTGAGACTAATAAGCCTTTAAAATGATGTGTAATGCATTACTTGGTGGATTGTGATGGTTTTCCCAAATTATGATGCTATGGTTATCTCAGATATGTATATTATTGGGCCCAAGGACGTGATTATGATATTGGTTGTATTTCGAAAAGTGTTTTATCCTTGTAAGGGAAGTGGCCATAGTTTATAGGCATATTGATGCTTATAATCGTATTATTTGGATACTAGTGAAGGCATGCATAGATTCGGCACATTTATGATAACTTTGATGGTAAATGATACGAATTCAACTAAAGATATAGTTTCATTACTGTTTTTTCTAAAAAAGAAATTATTCTTACTTTTCACTTTTAAAACAAATTCTTTCATAACGGGTATCATGGAATCTTAACGAATTATTTATGTGCCCTTGAGACTGAAAATGATGATTTAGAGATTTGACCGAGTTAGATTTTGATCTACAGTTTTGTCTACTACTTTTTACCTCAGTCTTGAGAGATTCTGATTTTTTCTAATCTTTTATGATGATTTAGTCTCATAGTTTACTCCGGGCAATAAATTTACAGACTTGCACTCTTTTAGCCACAGTTCTAGCCTGTGTATTTTATATGTATGTATATATGTATGAGTGGATTGATGATGATGATTATTGGAAATCCTGGACTAGGACTAGTTCAGTATATATAGGTACTCCTGAACACCCTTGGGGCCCCTCATTTGTGAACCATTGAACTGGAGAAGAGAGGTCGTCGTAGGTCTTACTTTTGTAAGACATAGAGCTGGAGGAGGTGTATACACTGAGTTATTTTATGGTATTTGGATCAGTTGTGGTATTATGGACTTTTTCATTACCTATCACCATATGCCTTATATCTATTAGCCTTTTAGGGGGTTGCTAGGTATAGGTATGAGTACTGCTTGCAGTATATTGTGTGGTGCTTGTATTTATCAACCTTATAGGGGTTGCATAGGTATAGGCTCTTTCTGTTTTTTGCTGAATGTTGATTGAACCTTTCAAGCCTATGACGGTGGTGGTTTATGAAAGACTCGATTAGGTATTATTTGTTTGAACTAGCTGATTACTTTATATTATTATTGATATTATGGTTAGTTCATGCTAGATTGATTATTGGCTTGGTATTGAGATTTGAGGTATGTTTGTTATTCTTTTATATTATGGTTATTTTATTTCACATGATTATCGCATGGTTAGTTATTATGGTTTTGGACCCTGATTATGTTAACACTAGTTCCTACCATGATTAGAATGCCTTGAGATGCTAGTGTGATTACTTAGGTTGTACATAGGGGTGTGAAAAAATTAAACCGATCAATAAACCAAACTGATAAAAAAGTTATTAGTTTATTGTTATTAGGTTTTTGGGTTAACGATTTTAAAATGATTTTATAAAAAAAATTATTGGGTTATTGGTTTGGTTTCAATTTTTTCTTATCTGGTTATTGGGTAACTAATAACCCGATAAGAGTATACAAAATTACTATTTTACACCTACTTATACACACACATATATGACATTATATTTTTCTCTTAATTTGTACAAATTAACAAATTTATTATTTCAATTATACAAACTCTTAATTTCTACTAACAACATTTAGTTCAAGATTAAAGATTCTTGTAAATTTAAACACATCATGTAGGATTTTTGGTTGCAACTAAGATTCAATTTCTTTTCATGTTAGTTACCACTTACTACAATTCTATTTTATGAGTATTTTCTAACCGGTTAAACCGAAAATCAAACCATTAAGGAATAAAAACTGATAAACCCAAAAGCGATAAAAAATATCTTATTGGTTTGGTTATTGATTTACTATATTAAAAAAACAAAAACCGACACACCAAACTTACTATATATAAAACTGAATCGAACTGACCGATGCACACCCCTAGTTATACCTTGAGTTAACCTTGCTTATGTATATACATCTATTTATAGTAGTTATGGTATTACTGTATATCCCTTCCTCACATTTATTCATGTTGTATATTTCTTGGCCTTGTATACATAGATATACATCTTTCTTTTGTTCTTTATTCATATAATGGCCAGTGCTATACAGTATAGTGGTTAGGGTTTGGGTATGGCTAGAATGGGATAGTTCATCCTTATTACCTCCTTAGCCTTATAAATTTAGTTTGTTAGTTATGAATAGGATAGTTATCCTTATAGCCTTAGTAGTTTTACTATGTAGGTTGCTGGATATTTGGGTGTAGTTTATGTTCTTGCTTGTATGTTATTATATTTGCATTATCTGTGGAGCTAAGTCAACAGTTGCCTACTGAGTACTATTGTTTGGTACTCATACTACACTTTTCCAGCATGCAACCCAGAGTATGGGTTCTTATCATTGTTGTATGTGTCAAATGGAGTAACTATGGTTCAGAGACATAGGGTGAGCTTGTGACGTTCAGAGTATTGCTATTCTCTCTCATATATATTAGACTAGTCTTTGTGTTATATTCAAAGATGAGTTGTATTAGCATATTTATTTAGCACTTTATTTTGTAACCTTATTACATTGGATGTTCTTGAACTGATTCCACTAGGTTTTGGAACTATCTTGTGTATTTCAGTCTTTTATTATATTTATTCTACATTCTTCCTTTATTTCTTTTAGTAGTCCATTACTAGTAGTGTCGGACTATGGGTTGTCTTACCTATTGGTGGGTTATAGTAGGCGCTATCATGACCTAAGAAATTAGGCCATCATAAATTAGTATTAGGGCCTAGTTTTATGGCGTGTTGATACAAGAGCTAAGTGTCTAGTAGATTCATACGGATTGGTATGGAGACATTCATAACCTATGTTTTGAGGCTATAGAGCATTCTTAGAAAATTCTATTTTTGATTCTTTATCATGTGTTCCTATTTGTATGAGCCGTAAGTATGCTCTTTGAATCCATTCTATCCCAGATAAATGATGCGAGGTTGTCGATAGATGCGAACAATACTTAGACACACATTTCAAGAGCTTCAGTGTAGCATCGGAATAAGAAGTTAGGGATGAATGTTTAAGATCTTCAGTATCAGTTAGAGGACTTTGGGCCATCCTAGGCCCCAATAGAGTTTGCGACCACTTTAGCCATTCAAGATTCAACATTGGGGATCCCTAGGATTTTTGTGGATACCTCATAGCCAGATATGACATTTGGTTTATTGAGCGATTCTCAGGCCAGAGTTTGGCTTGTTGGTATTCATCAAGATTCCATGGCAGTTTAAGATTATAAGATTGGGTTTCTTTAGTAGGCTAGGCTTATTTCTATGCTATATTCTTTAAAGCATGACATGGTGTCTAGATTTATCAAAATATTAGCATTGCCAATCAATTTTTCATTGGAGAACTTTATAGCAGTTGGGTATTCCTTCTCTCAGGTTGTTGATGAAACATCCTAAATTTTTGCCTTAGTAAAAATTTCCTAAGTCTGAGACTCTAGGCAAGGGATGCCTTAGGGGTACAAGTCGTACCCTAGGACATGGTTTGATGTCCTCTCACTCATATGTTAGACAGTGTAGTGGGGGTTATATTTTGTCCAAGGTATGGTTTGGTCCCTTCCTTATCGTATGTTAGGGTACGTGTCATAAGCTACCTAGTTGTATGATGTGCTAAGCTTGATCTAAGTGGACACTATCTTTGGTATGATTTTAAGGTACTACTCGTACCTTAGGATATAATTTATGCATATATAGTCATATGTTGGATAGTTTATAGGTCCATGGTAAGGCCTTGGGTACAGCTAGGGTACCACTCATACCCTTGGGTACGGTTCGGGTGCGAAAATCATACCCTCCTAGGTTTAATTTTAAGCCTTTAAGCTGAGGGATTTTCAAACATTTCCCACCTCAAAACCCTACAGTCCCCACACTATATAAACTATTGTATCCTCCCATAACACATTTTTGGTGGATCAAACATTCCAAATACTCTCTCAAACTGTCTCTTGAATATTAGAGGATAGGGTTTCAAGAGGTGTTCATCTAATAGGCTAAAAGGGTCAAGTTCTTTCCATGAATCATCTTTTATAAGGCATGTGACTCTTCCCTTATGGTTATTTCTCAAATATCATATTTTTTTAACCTTGATTATGATTTGTAAATGGTGGTTTTAAAATCAAAATGTTTAGGGTTTTAATGCATAGTGATGAGTATTGTTTACTCTTGTTTAACCTTATGTTTATACATGCTTTTGATGATGATTTTCATATGTGGGTGTTTGTTGATTGTGGTTTAACAAATGGGTTATGAGAAACCCTAATTTTGATGGTTTTCACTTGGTTTTTGTCTTAATAAATGTATGCCCTCAAGGTGTTTGTGAAAATGTCTAAGAGAAATAACTAGTCCCATATTAATGGTGATTTGAACTATGAAATTGGTATAATGAATATTTATGAACTATGACATTGGTCTAATGGATATGAATTCTTGGTAAATGGTTTTTTAAAGTCCTTGTTGGCCATGTCATGAGTTAATTAGTGACTTTGGTGATATGATGGCTAAAAGGGTTAGAGCCCCTAAGCATGGAATTGAATTATGTTTTGAACTAAAGTTTGGTATAAGAATACCAATGATGAATGAATGGTTTGTAAAGGTCTTGATGACAATAAATAGATTTGTATTGTGGTATTGTAATACCCCGTGTTTTCATGCTAGAATTTAAAGCGTAGTTCCTACATGTGTTAACTTTAATCCCATAATTTGTATGTTAATACACGTGTCATGATCATTATCCTAGTGTGTGAAGTTCTTTTGAAGTGAAAAATGTTCATAGGAATCACTTAGAACAAAGTTGAGGTAAGAGCCTTTGATTCGTCTATGTTTGGTATTTGATTCTACAAGGGTCCACTTTGAATGTGCATAACTTTTGATAGACGAAGAATTTTGCAGCTCAAGACCCACCAAATTGTAGATAATTGAGTTAGATTTCCAATGATACTTATTTCTCTTTCGTCCAATACCTGAGAAAAAAGTTATAGCCATTTTTGTGAGAGGTAGTGAGGGTACGTGATAAGCCCTTGCCGCGGGGTTTACAACATCGTACTGGAGCATGAGTCATAGAATCTAATACCATGGGCTAAAGGTGGTGCCGCTTGGTCCATTCCCATACTGTTTTCAACTTCTTAAGCATTAAGGGGCACTTTGGTCCTTTCCCCTCAACCCCAAACGTGTAAGGCAAGAATTAAATCACTCAAAAGGGCATTATTTGCCCATATTCTTTAAAATTTCTCACATAAAAACCCTCCTCTTTCCCCATGAACAAATTTTAAGATTTTGCTCACAAGAACACAAGTATTTGTGCTTCAATTTCAAGAATTATTCAAGATTTATCTAATTAAGGTATGTGGGAGTTCATCCATGGGTCCTCTTTCACCCATAGAGCCTAAGAACCCTTTTTGGTTTTAAATTATGAGTTTTACATGCTTAAGTTGAACTATCTCAATGATACTCTTATTAATTCAATTTCAAGTTATGATTATAAGCACTTTCAAGTGGAATGAGTCATATCATGTTTTGAATAATGCAATTTTCATGTGACGTTCAGTTGATTTAGGATAAATCCCCAAATTATGAATTTAACCATGTAATTCCATTGTTTTTTACATGTTTAAGATACTCTCATGCTTAAAGTTATGAGTTTTACATGTTTGATGAGATGTTTATACTTATGAGTTTTTTAACCATGACCCTTTACTAAAGTTTTTAAGCTTGCTATTGCATTCAGTGATCTTTCAGTGTTGGCGGTTTATGAACACCCGATGCCTATGTAATTAACAAATATTCCGCTTTTCAAGTATTTAAACAGTTAATCCATGAATCATATCAGTATACTCAGATATTCATATTCACAATGAGTGTGATCAGTTTATATGTTTATAATTACCTCAAAATCTGTATGCACTATTATTTTTTGAATACCATGACCTGAGCTTATCAGTTATTAGTTATCAGTGCATGCACCAGTTAGTATTTCAGTGTCTTTTCATTGGGAGTAAGATTTAGCATCGAATGGAAAGTATGGGTTAATCGCATCCTACTTCTCTAGAAACTACGTGCCACCACAGGTTTAGAGGCCTCACCAGAGAGTGTTTCCCTTTACCCATATGGGCTCAGTTTAGTGATCACTCCAGTTCAGTTTAGGTTCTATTCAATGGCAAGAATAGAACAACCCTCCTTAATATGGTTCAGATGTTGGACTCCATGATAGCTCACATGGTTTATGCTAGTTACATGATAGCTCGTACAGTCTCAGCACAATATTCAGTGTATTCCCAATTTAGGTTTGCTTGACCAAGTGTATAGACTTTCAGTTATTAAGTTATGTAGTTTACAGTCTTTCAAATTTCAGACTTATTTCAGATTAGAGATTTATGCTTGGTATTGAATTCTTAGATATTTTAGTTTTCATAAATTCAAGATCAGTTATCTTATGTTGTTCAGTTAGTCCTTACCTTATATGCATAATATGCCACAGTTTTAATCTAGTTATTCAGATTAAGTACAGTTCAATTTTTTATGTTCAGTATACACATATGATCCTCAGTGCAGTTTTTATAGCATGTTCAACTTTACATGAGATTTACATACAGTACTCCTATTTTATCATATCCCAGCTTCAGTTCTACTTATCCTACTTTAGTAAAAATTTTTAGAAATTGTGTAGTGATTCACCATCTTATCAGATTATGTTCGTTACCCATGTTTTAAGATACTCTGGCCTTAAGTTTATCTCAGTCTTTTAGTAAATCTACTAACACTTAGCATGGATATTTTTAAGATTTTGTACTTATTCAGTTTTACGTATTGCATTCACCCCCACTTACTGAGTACATTCCATAATTACTGATCCACATATATGTCTATGTGCTACAGTATCTCATAATGTAGGTACTAGTTATAACCTACGCATCATAATCGGACAATTGCAGCTTCCAACCAACAAGTGATGAGTTGTCTTATTTTGAGGACTCCAGTCAGATTTAGTTCATGTATTGTGTTGTATTTTTTATTATTTATATATGTATTGATTAGTGGTAGTTGGAGGCATGCACCAGCTACCTATAGTCAATATAGTATAGGCTCCAATGATGTTCGTCAGAGTCAGTCATGTAATTTGAGTTCTTTCCTTAACTTTATCAGATTGTAAATTTTTATCAGTTACATGCTTATTCAGATTTCATTATGATTATGTTTCCGCATATTAAAACTAGATATTCAATATATTAAATTAGTTTCTCCAGCAGTATGCCATCTCATGGGTTAGCTTGGCATCATTTGTGGTCCAAGCACCGCTTTACGACTAGGGGTTAGTTTTGGGTCGTGATAGGTATGAACAAAGGCATTGGACTATTTAGATGATTGGTTGATAATTGGTTTCATAAAAACCATATGGTCATAGAGATAGCTTTGAATTGTAGCCTTAGTGGCTTGAATTGGCTAAATAGGTTAGAGGCCTTATGTATTAAATTGAATGGATGTTAATGCATGGAAAAAGGGTTAGAGTCCCAATTTTGACTAGTAATTATCATAACGGCTTATGGTTAGAGTCCACTTGCCTAATAAAATGACTTGTGGTTAGAGTCCAATTACTATATATATGTGATGGCTCGTGGTTAGAGTCCACTTGCTATGTACGATGGCTTGTGGTTAGAGTCCACTTACTATAAAAGATGGCTTGTGGTTAGAGTCTACTTGCTATATAAGATAGGATGGGTTGTCATTAGAGTCCACTTTCTATATAAGATAAAAAGGCTTGAGGTTAGGTTCCTCCTGCTTAATATAAATAAGATGTCCATACGTTCTAATCTATAAAGGTTAAAGGTTGGAGTTCTTCACTCTATATCTCATGATTGAGTGTTTTAAATAATGCATGCTAAGCCTTATTTCCCTTTTTAACACATGATGTATCTATATATCTAGATATATGTATACATATTCAAATAGGATTGGATATGATGGTTTTACTTAGTTTTGAATGATGAGACTATTTTATCATTGCCCTCCAGTTACATACTAGTGCTTCAACCGCTAACCATCTTTGAATGTTGTGTCCCCATGTGACATAGGGGCAGGAGATTCTTCTTTTCTTCCTGCTTAATGACCTAGTGATTTATGTATTGATATTGAAGTGGTGATCTTCCCTATTTTGGAAGGCATATATTTCATAGTCTCTTTATCTTATGTCATCGACTTGTTTAGACTTGAGTTTTTTTGGATATTGTCGGGGTCATGTCTTAACATATTATAAAAATCAGTTTCATAGAGGCTTTGTGGATGACAGTGGACTTGGGTATGTTAGATTAGTATGTTGATGTTAATGGATTGATTAGATATTTCTTAAGCTATGATCATTGTCTTGTTTTCTTTATCTCATTATATGGTCGGAGTTTATCCAATATTATGGAATGATGTAATGGTTAGGTTAACGAGGTGATGTCTGATACTTGTTGGGCTTGAGATTCCCATACTAAAAGGCCTAATTTTGGGTCATGTCAAGTTGGTATCAGAGCCTAGGTTCATGGTCTGTTGGGCATCCACAAAGCTGTGTCAAGTAGAGTCTCTTTTATAAGGGTGTATTGTGCCACACTTATAAGAAAAGGGATACGAGGAATTTAGGAATGTTTCCCTTTCTTGTGGTTCTATCTCAACCTATAGATTCAAAGGTATTGGATTCCCCTGATCTCTATTAGCTCATCTTTAAAATCATGCCTCCAAGGCGATCTGACATTCAAGCAAACTATTCTATCCCGACCAAGGATAATATAGATAAAGTTCGTCCAGCTTTTGGGGTTCATACCCAGTCAAGAGTCACGACATTTGATTGTCCTTATGGGTTTCCACCTACCCCCACTAACCTTACTTTTGAGATTGACACTCCCCCTCTATTACCTCAAAGGGATGCTATTAATGCAGAGTTCCATCGCTCTATTAATTTGTTGACTCAATTGGTAGCTTCTTAGTCTGAGCATAGTGTTCTTGTTGCTCTATCCTCTGAGGCCACAAAGGTTGGTCAGTTTATGAGGTTTTACCCTTCTATGTTCATGCGTGTAAAGGTTGAGGAGGATTCTCATAGTTTTATTAATAAAATAGAGAAATCTTCTGGATTATGCATGCTTCAGAGGTTGAAGGTATTGAGTTTTCTTACTATCAATTGAAAGATATGGCGCACCAATGATACGAGGAGTGGGAGCAATCGAAGGGTGATAATGCTAGTTCTGTTGTGTAAGAGGATTTCTCTAGTGCGTTCTTAGATCGTTTCTTTCCTTAATAGCTGAGGGAAGCTAAAGTGGAAGTGTTTGTGAATATAAGTCAAGGGAGAATATCTATCTAGGTATACGCCTTAAAATTTCATCAGTTTTTTATGCTTCTGAGATGGTTTTCTAGTATGAGGTCTAGAATACGTAAGTTTGCTTCGGTACTATATCATAGATTAGTCCTTAAGAGTAAGGCAACCTTGTTGATCAAAGATATGGATATCTCTAGGTTGCTTGTGTAGATGTATCAAGTGGAGGAAGAGAAAAAGAAATAGGCTGAGATTTATGAGAGGCAGAGTAAGAGATTTTGATTTTCTAAACAAAGTAGAGGCCAACAGTCAGTGGTAAGTGGTCCAAGAGGAAGAATTGGGTGAGTGGTGATGCTTCTAGGGAACAAGGTGCCCAGTCTCAGGCCAGTAAGGCCCAATCAACACCGACCTATCCTTCTTGTAGATTTTGTGGTCAGCATCATCATGGCCAGTGTGAGAAAAAGAGGAATAAGTATTTTAGATATGGTCAGATTGGTCACATGCAAAGAGAGTGCCCTTTTCTAGTGGCTTCTCGGGCCAACATGGCCCCTATTTCTACCTTATCTGCTCTTGCACAAAAGGGCATTATTTCTACTTCTGCCTCTGTTTCTAGTACCGACATTGGATGAAATCGCTTGTATGCACTTGCTACTCACTAGGAGTCTAAGTCATCTCTGGATGTGGATATGGGTATGTTGAGATTTTCTCCTATGATGTGTATACTTGATCCAGGGTCCACTCTGTCTTATGCGACCTCATTGGTAGTTATGTATCTTGGTTTTGGTCCTTAATGTCTGTCATTTCTTTTTTCTATTTCTATCCCGGTAAGAGACTTTGTGGTTGTTAAAAGAGTCTATAAGGGGGGGGTGTGATATCTGTTACTGGTAAATAAACTTTGGTATATTTGATAGGATTGGTTATGGTTGACTTTGATGTCATATTGAGGATGGTTTAGTTGCATTCATGTTATGTTCCCTTAGATTGCCGAACCTGTATGATCATGTTTTAAATTCCCTAATGAGCCAATCCTTATATGGGGAAGGGGTTTCTTAGTGATACGGGAATTCCTAGGTCAATACCTTTCACACAAAGCTAAGCACATGAGTTTCAATAACTCCAAGCCTTTTTCACATCCTTGTCTGTGTGTGAGACCCTTGTGAGCCCATCTAAGGGACTATACTTATTAAAGTGTGAAGAGGCCCACCAAAGCACCCCAAACCCGCCCACTTAATGCCAAAGGGTGTCTTGGTCTTTTTTCCCTCTTTTGTAATTGACTATAAAATCCAGGGTTTAGGGCTAGTCCTCTTTAGTTCATTCATATTATTGAAGACAACAAACACTTGAAATATTTTGTGACTTCTCTTTCTAATTTATCGAGGCCAAAACCAAAATTCACTAGTAGAGTAATACTAATGTTGTATCTTGGCAAGAAACTAGGATCTTGGGAGGGTTCTTTGAGTTCCTCTTTGGTCCAAGTAAGAACTTGGTGTTGATATTCATTAGTCTTAGGCTCTTTCTCATTGTTAGGGTTCTTAGATCATTGAATATTGTATGTCAAGTTTCTATCTCTTTTTTTGTAATCTTGTTAACATTGTGTTATTGAATCTAAAAGTCTAGTGAAGCCATGTGGGTCTCTTTCGATTCACTAGCATTATTGTCTTTGTTGTTCTTGTTTATAAACTCATTTTTTTTGTAGTTCAAATAAGTGTTGCAAGCCTAGTGAAGCCGTGTGTGGCCATTTTTGATTCACTAGCACTTTGTTCTTCTTCTTGTTGTTCTTCTGTTGGTTGGAATCTCTTGATACACACTTAGTCTTGTATTATTTGCTATCAAAGCTCAAGGATTGATCTTGTTCTTACAAAACTAATCTTGGGGAGCTCTTATCAAAAGTGTGTTGTTAAACATTTTGGTTGAAAGCTGGTGGTAGATCTACAAAGGTCTTACTTGTTTAGTTTGTTTCTTGTGTTGTTTCTTTCTCATCAACACAAAAGTGTCTAAGTCTAAAGTTGATCTTAAGAAAAAGTGACTTGTTGTTGTGAAAACTTGAGGTTGGCCGTGTGGTGACTTATGTTCGACGTTCAAGTAACCATTATGGTGTATTGTTGTTTTGTTCTTGAAGGTGTTGATGTTGTGTTCATCTTATAAGTTTCTCTTCATCCTATGTCTTAAAAGAGCAATAGATCAAAAAACGTGGTAAGACAAAATTGAAAAGTTGTTTGTAAGAAGACTTGACAACATCACCTTTCCAGACTTAACAACCACTTTTCCTTAAAACAAGAAACCTTGTCTTGTAGAACTAGTAAAGTGAAACATCACCTTTTGCTCTTGAAAAGTTGAAAAAGTTACAAGACTATATGTTTCCCTCCAATAACTAGTCATCTATTGCAAAATGATATAAAAGGGCTAAGACTTCAAGTTGATGATCAAACATGTGGACCCATGACCAATACCACATTGACACGTCATCCTAAACACTATTCACGATGTTAATTAAGCTCAAATTTGGATTTTCTAGTTTCTAATTATTGACTCTTAGTATCCTTTAAATTGATTCAAGAGCTAATTAACAAGCTAGTAATTCCTACTAGGTTGTCAATTAGTCCTTTGAAGCCTTGGGTTCGTGTCAACATTATTTGTGTGCTTTTGTCGTTTGTATACATTGTAACTCTTGGCTCTAGTCCGTTGAGAATTCTTTCAGTTTCCAAAAAGAGTCCATTCCAAAAATGTGCATACTCATACCTTAAGGATTCACGGGTTACTAGCCAATCTACAGCACTTGTGGAGCTTGAGTGTGAGTGAACTAAGGGAGTGTGAGTAAGGAGAGGGGTTTTAAACTAACTCATTTATTGCTTGTGTAGGTGATACCTTGACAATTGAGGGAAGAACGTCTAAAATCATGGATTAAAATGAAATGGAGAATATGAGGGTCACTCTTGAGGCTATGACTGGAACTCTTGAAAGGTTGAGTACTAAAGTGGGAGCCATATGGGAGAAGTGAAGACTATTAGTGGGAGGTTAGAACAAGTATTGAGTCAAAAGAACTCTCGCCCTTCTACTCCTCGACATATTTTGTCAAGTGGACATAATAGAAATTCCTACGCCACCGTTACTCTCAAAACATGGCCATAATTGTCAAATCCTTCACTAGCTCTACTAAATGCTGCAAGCCAAACCAGTCATAACCCCCTAAACTGAGACTCCAATTGACCAACCCGTTCCAAAATTCCTCAAGTTCCATAAGAGGTACTTGGGCGTCCAATACCTCCACTAAATCCAAACCCTCCCTTCCAAGGTCTACTAAACCAAAGACCACCACCTCCACAAAAACCAATCCCTCTAAATCAAGGTCCAAACATCCAAAATTGTCCCATCCACTTTGATGAATATGGTAGAGAAGATTATAAAGGGTATGAAGCCTTTGATAATGATTACATGAGGGAGGAGGAGATGAGAGGTGGATGTTTGGATCCAAGAATATACCAAGGGTATGGACAAAGGGTAAACCGATACTAAAAGAGAGACATAAGCATCAATACCATCAAAGTAAGCCTACCTATATTTAAGGGTGAAAGTGACCCCAAGGTGTATTTTGCTTGGGAGTCGGCATGTGATAAAGTATTTCAAAGTGAATGATATCTCAGAAGAGAAGAAGAGTTTTTATGCCATAGCTCATTTTGAAGTTTATGCTAACACTTGGTAGGAATATGTCAAGTGGTTCGGCAATAAGTTGGTAGAGGGGCAACCACCACTATGGTTTTGGTTGAGGTACCTAATAAGGCAATGGTATCTTCCCAAAATTTATCGTTATGAGTTGCTTGCTAGATTGTAAATTTTTTGACAAGGGAATCAAAGTGTTATGGCATACTATGATGAGTCTCAACAACTTATGTAGAAGCTTGATCATCGGGGAGAACAAATTATCCATGAATCATTCAGTTCAAGTGTGGGTTGAACAAAGAGATCTCCACTCAATTGACACTTCACAAGTTTAATAACATTGAATGTATTTTCCAAGTAGATCTTGAGATTTAAAATGAACTTAAAGAGAGGTCTTCATTCAAAGAAAAGGGACCATCAACCTCAGGTTGGCTGAGGAGCAAGGATATGCTTTAATCCCCCTTGGGTTAGCCCAAAAACAAGGACCAACCCGCCACTACAAGGCTGCCCGAGGCCAAAACCATCCACAAAATTCCCGCGAGGAAAGAAACTCATAAGTATCCTAATCCTAAAGAGTTCCCATCCTTTAAGTGCCAAGGTTGGGGGCATAAAGCCAATGAATGTCCTAACCAACACAATATAATCCTATGGGAAGGAAGATTGTATTTCTTTGGGGAAAAAGTGGTCATTGAGGGTAATGAGAGTGAGCCTGAGCCTCAAGATTGAGAGATAATTGAGAGGGAGCCACATGATGATGATAATAATTGTGAGGATGCTTATCTGCAAGAAAGAGAGTGCGTAGTTCCAAAATTTGTAGTGAGGCATGCCTTAATTAGTAAGGCGATAAATGATTCTAGCCAACGAGAGAATCTATTCCATACTAAATGTCTTGTGAAGGTAAGTGTGTGCACTATAGTGATAGATAGTGGAAGTTATGCAAATGTGATTAGTTTGGCAATGGTGAACTTCTTGAAATTACCAACTACACCTCACACTAGTCCTTACAAGTTGCAATGGTTGAATGAATGCAGCGAGTTAAAGGTTACAAGGCAATGTGTGATATATTTTAAGGTAGACAACTACCATGACAAGATGTTTTGTGACGTGATACCAATGTAAGCTTGTCACTTATTATTAGGAAGGCCTTGGCCATACGATAGGTCGACCAAATAGGATGGAAGGTTCAATCAGTATACACTTGAGAAAGATGGCCAAAAGGTCACTCTTCATCCATTATTGCCTTCCCAAGTGAATGATTTACAGCAAAAGATGCAGGAATTAAGGAAAAGGGAAAGAAGGCCGAGAGTGAGGGAAAAAGAAGGGAATCCAAGAGTAAGGGAGTAAAAAAAGCCGAGGGGTCCCTAAATATTAAAGAGAACGGGAGCATGGTGATGATGGCTAGGAGGAAGGAACTATTTATGGATCATGATGAGGACACTCCGATGCTCCTCTTGGCGTATTATTTTAGTACAAACCCCGCTAATGTTTCTATTTCTTCTCCTATTTCTTATGTTTTGCAGTATTACGAGGATATCTTTCCAAAGGAATTTCCAAAAAGATTGCCTCCACTTCGAGGCATTGAGTACCAAATTGATTTTGTACTGGGCTCACAATTTCCCAACAAACTAGCTTATAGAAACAACCTGACGAATACTAAGGAATTACAATGCTAAGTTGAGGAACTTTACATCAAGGAGAGTATGAGCCCTTGTGCGGTCCCGGTGCTACTAGTTCCCAATAAAGACAAGACTTGGCATATGTGCATTTATTGCCAACCCATCAACAAGATAACGGTAAAATATCATCACCCTATTCCTAGGCTAAATGATATTCTTGATGAATTGAGTAGTTTATGTTTGTTTTCTAAAATTGATTTGAGGAATGACTACCACCAAATCCGTATGCAACTGGGTGATGAATGGAAAACCATCTTCAAGACCAAATTTTATCTCTATGAATGGATGGTTATGCCATTCGGCCTAACAAACGCTCCAAATAATTTAATGAGGTGAATGAATCATGTGATGAAGCCATTTATCAAAAAGTTTATTGTTGTTTACTTTGATGATGTGTTGGTGTATAGTAAGTCTTTAGATGATCATGTAAAGAATTTACAATGTGTGTTTGATGTCCTCTGAAAGGAAATGTTATATGCTAATCTAGAAAAGTGTTCTTTTGGTGTCTATGAGTTTGTATTTCTTGGGTTTGTGGTGAGCTCAAGAGGGGTCAAAGTGGATGAATCTAATATTGACACCATTAAAAATTAGCCAACTCCTAAAATCGTGGGTGATGTGAGAAGCTTCCATGGGTTGGATAATTTTTATAGATGTTTTGTCAAAGGATTTAGCACCATTGCTGCCCCTTAACCAAAGATATTAAAAAGGATCGGCCTTTAAAGTGGGTAGATGAGCAAGCTAAGGCCTTCGACGACTTGAAAGCTATGCTCATCTAGGCCCCTTTGCTACAATTACCAAATTTTGACAAGAATTTTAAGGTTGAATGTGATGCTAGCAAAGTCGGAATAGGCGCGGTTTTAATGCAAGAATTAAAGCTAATTGCCTACTTTAGCAAAAAGCTCAAAGGAGCAACTCTAAACTACTCTACGTATAATATAGAGTAGTATGCGTTGATTAGATCCTTGTCCACTTGGAAACATTATTTTTGGCCTAAAGAATTTAGGATCCAAATGGATTATGAGACCTTAAAGCATCTACGGGCACAAGATAAGATTAACCGGCGGCATACCAAATGGATTGAATTTCATGAAACTTTCCCTAATGTTATTCATTATAAGAAGATTAAAAATAATGTCATTGTCGATGCTTTATCACAATAACATGTGCTTGTGTCTAATTTGTAATCTAAGTTGATGGGGTTTAAAAGCTTCAAGTCTTTATATCTCAAGGAGCCTCACTTTGCTCCTATCTATAAGGAAAGTAAAGAGTTAGATAGGGATAGGTGGGTTACAGATAGGAGTTCCCATCCTTATACCAAATTTGATGGATACTTATTTAAGGGTAAATGATTGTGTGTTTCCTCAAGTTTGTGGAGAGAATTTCTTGTGAGAGAAACACACAATGGTAGTCTAATGGGACATTTTGGGGTCAAGAAGACCCTCAAAATTTTGGAAGAACAATTTTATTGGCCTAGAATGCACAAGGATGTAGGCCGGATTTGCGGCTAATATGTTGAGTACAAAGGAGCCAAGTCATGGCTCCAACCCCACGGGTTGTACACCCCATTGTCCACCCCTTTACATCCTTGTCTTGACGTATCAATATACTTTGTATTGGGATTTTCGAGGACTAGAAGGGGTCAAGATAATATTTTTGTTGTGGTGGATCGATTTTCCATGATGGCTCAATTTATTCCTTATTCTAAATATGATGATGCGCCTAGTGTCACCTCTTTGTTTGTTGATAAAGTTGTGAAACTTCACAGTGTTCCGAGGACCATAGTGATTGATAGGGATTATAAATTCCTAAGCCACTTTTGGAAGTCCGTGTGGGGTAGGCTCGGTACTAATTTGTTGTTTTTTACTTCATGCCACCCATAAACCGATGGCCAAATAAAAGTAGTAAATAGGACCTTAGGGTCTATGCTACGGTCCATAGTTAAGGGGAAAATGACTGCTTGGGAGGAGAACTTACCTTTGATTGATTTTTATTATAATCGTGTTATACACTCAAGCATGGTGATAACACTCTTTGAGTGTGTATACTACATCAACCCCCTCACCCCTTTAGATTTACCCCCTTTGCCAAGTGATCTTCTGATAAGCTTAGATGGAAGCAAATGGGCCGAGGCCATAAAGAAGCTACATGAGAAGGTGAAGTTACAGTTAGAGAATAAAAACCAAGAAGTTTCAAGGCGAGCCAACAAAGGAAGAAGAAAGCTCATTCTTGACCCGGGAGATTGGGTGTGGGTGCACCTAAAGAAGTATTGATTCTCGTCTCAAGGGAATGATAAGTTGATGATCCAGGGAGATGGCACATTCTAAGTATTAGAAAGGATCAATAACAATGGCTACAAGATTGATCTACGTCTAGAATATCAAGTGCACAATACTTTCAACTTGTGTGACCTCTTTCGAGCGAAAATAGTGGAGGATGGCAATGATCCAAATTTGAGGACAAATTCTATTCTAGATGGAGAGGATGATACGGGAATTCCTAGCTTGAGACCTTTCACACGAAGACAAGCATGTGAGTTGCAACGACTCCAAGCCTTGTTTACATCCTTGGCCGTTTGTGAGGCCCTTATGATCCCATCTAAGGGCCTATACTTATTAAAGTTTGAAGAGGCCCACCACAACATCCAAACCTTCCTACTTAATTCCAAGGATATATTGATCTTTTTTCCCTCATTTGTAATTGACTAAATAAGCCATCTATTAGGGCTAGTCCTCTTTAGTTCATTTATATTATTGAAGACAACAAACATTTGAAATATTTTGTGACTTATCTTTCTTATTTGGAGAGGCCAAAACCAAAACTCACTAGTAGAGTAATACTAGTATTGTATCTTGACTAGAAACTAGGATCTTGGGGGGGAGGGTTCTTTGAGTTCCTCTTGGTCCAAGTAATAACTTGGTGTTGATATTCATTAGTCTTAGGGTCATTTCTCATTGTTAGGGTTCTTAGATCATTAATTATTGTATGTCAAGTTTCTATCATTTTTTTTTGTAATCTTGTTAACATTCTGTTGTTGAATCTAAAAGTTTTGTGAAACTGTATATGGCTCTTTTGATTCACTAGCATTATTGTTGTAATACCCAATATTTTTTCTATCTTAAATTCATCCCTAGAATGTCATGAATTTACTTCAAAGGTGAATATTATTTATTTCATGCGGAATTTTCAAGATTTAAACTCTTTACTATGTGGGAAATTGAATGAGCTTTCCATCGATACTAAATTCACCTAAATCCAACACTCGGTTGAGAAGCTAGAGCATTTTTAAGATGACAGTATTCCACCTGGGTACTTGGCGCGTCGCGGAGAAGGAAAACTTCCCAATAGTCAAATTCCAGTGGCCCTCCACGATATTGGCGCATTGCGGCAAGGGTCAATTTCCTATTTCACAATTTCCAAAGGTCTAGCATAATAATAGCGCATCGTTTCATGTGCCAAAAGGGAATTCCAATGGGGCACCGTGATGTCTCTGCGTTGTGAAGTGTGCCCAATTTCCATTCGTCAATTTTTAGTGAGCCACCGGATAGTGGCGCATCGCGGTGGCCACCTAGATAAAAAAATGTACGTTTTCCAGTTTCGTTACAAAGTTTAAAGGGGGTATTTTGGTAAATCCCTAACCCCCAATCCATCCAAAAACAAAAAATTAATCATACTTGAGAGCACTTTATGCTTTATTCATCATCTCTCTTAAACAAAACCCTAGGGCTCATACTTCCTCCCCAAGAAATAAAAAATTTCTCCATTGATTCTCCAAAACTTTTCAAGATTGAGAATTTCCAATTTAAGAACTCTAAGAATTCATCTTCAAAACACCAATAGAGATCCAAGATTCAAATTCTAGCATCTAGATCATCAAATTAATGTATGTGAGGTTTGAACATGGATAATTCTTTCATCCTTGTGCCCAAAACTTTAATTACGAATTCACTGCAATTTATGAGATTTCCTATGAAATTTAAGTTAGTGTTTATATCCATTATCATTATTTGCAAGATTATGAGATTTCCATTAATTTAGAAGTTGAATTACATGATTATATTTATATTTCTATGCAGTGTGTCGTAATTTCTAGATTTTATGATCAATTATAAGTGTTTACATTATCAAGCATGAATTTTTAGATGTTTTAACATGAGATTGATGTATAGGTCACTAAGCCCTAAATTAAGATTGTTATTTTAAGATTATTTGTGCTATAAGCACCCTCTGATAAGATTACTCACAGATTTTGACAAAAAATTAACTTTTTGGTCCTAAGCTAAGATAAAGAATCCACTTTGTTCTTGTCTTAGTGAAGTTAGAGAGTTAGAGATAGGTGATCTATTCTGTGACTTTTTCTTAAGTTCGTAAATGGGTAATTCAAATTTGAGATGGAGTTTTGGATTGATTATTTTTAGCTAAGGTTGAATTTCTCTAGATAGGTTGTGTGGAGGTCACAGATATAGGTAGAAGGCTAGTGTGAGTGTGTGTGTTATAGCAAGATGTTTGGAGAGCTCTTGTGTAGTCGGGTTAGTAAGCATAGAACTGTGTCTATTAGTAGAAGCCCTTAATCAGTAGAGTTTATGTGTGGTGGGTGTCTTTGGTCTGTCAGTGTATATTACTACAAGGTGGGTGTCCTATCTCTTATTTCTTATTTCAAATTACTCATATTTCTTTTATTTCGTATTTCTATGATACCTATTTTATTATTGGTTATTACTTATTTATGTTATGTCATCCATCCTGCTTCATGTTTCACTATGACCTTGTGTACTATTCTCTAGCCTGAGTCAAGGATTTATCGGAAATAGCCTCTCTACTTCTTCAGAGGTAGTGGTATGGACTGCGTATATTTTACCCTCCCCAGACCTCATTTAGTGGGAATACACTGGGTTTGTTGTTGCTGTTATTGTTTTTGCATTTTTCTAAGTTGCTAGAATTTTGGTTATGACTAGCGTGGTTTGCAGCCATAGTGAGTTCTTATGTATGCTTTGGTGGTTCATGACCTCTAGCAAGATAGAAATATGAGTACTTATGTTTTTAGCTAATGATTTGTCCTTCCTGGTTATTTTGTTCTTCAGCTATGTTTTGATTTTGGCTCAACATGATTTAGTAAGGATACATCTGACTTGGATAGTAAGGTCGATTTGAATATTTGACCTTGGTTTAGACTTGTCGGCTCAGTTTTGGACTTGGCATCTTAGAATGGCAATTTTGGAGGTTATGATAGAATTAGAGTGTAAATGCTTACCTATCTTCAGGTTTGGTTTGGGTAGTTGAGATCGAGCACTTCAGCCTTTATGTCAAGATTTTAGTTTGGAGTTGTAGAGTTATGTGTAGCCTTGTTTTTTGACTCATCTTAGTTGTGTTTCATCTATAGTCTGGCTAAGCCAACTCCATATATACCTACTCTGTCTTCTTTAGTTTAGATGGATTGTGGTTGATAGGTGTTCAAATAGTAGTTCATAACACGGTATTGGTTCTGTAATACCCCAAAGATTTCAAGCAAATTTTAACCCAAGAATGCCTAGTATTAGCTTCTAAAGTGAAGAATAATTATTCCATGGGGAATTTTCAATATTTTTGATTTTTGTCATATGGAAAATTCAATAAGCTTTCCATCGATATATGATTCAATTAAATCCGATAAGCGGGTAAGAAGTAATGATTATTTCAAGTTCCCATCGTAAAACAGGGCCATATTAGTCAGTGGCGCGCTGCCCCACAAGAGGAAATGGCATTTGGCAATTTCTAGTAGGTATCCACAATTATGGCGTGTTGCGCCAGCACTCAAATTTAGAATTATCCTTTTTCCAGTGTCTCAACACGATTTCCCCTGCGTCGCGCCAAAGTTCCAGGTCACGAAGAAAGGGGCAATGCGAAGGCTCCGCGTCGCGCCATCCCTCAATTTCCCAATTGTCAATTTCTAGTGACATGGTGCGATAACGCCGCGTCGTGCCAGGGGCCCAGCTTAGGAAAATTTTACTGAAATTAATGACGCAGCCAGGGTTAAAAGGGTCAATTTCCTATCCTTATTTAAACCCAATAACACGTGATTTAGCTAGTCTTCGCCCAAAATATACTATTTTCTCTCAAGTCTCTCTCAAGAACAAGCTAAGGCTTCTATTGGAGATTCAAATTCAAGAAGGTTTCACCATCAATCTTCACGAAATCATGAACTAAGGTATGCATAGTGTTCATTCATGGACTCCTTTCTTCCATGAAGCCAAAGAATCCCTTTTCTAAATTCAAGTTATTAATTTTCTTATGAAGTTCATGATTGGGCTACTTTTGTTTATGTTTATAATGAGTAATTGAATTGTATTCCATGAATGAGTGCTAAATTCCATATGGGTTGATTTGTAACAGTATAGATTCATAAAACCCTAGGACTAAACCCTTGAATGATTAAATTGGAATTGAATCACGATAATTAATTGTTGTATGATGTTGTTTACACATTCTATGCCTACTATGTGTTTGGTTGAATGCCTAGATGAAGGGAAAGTGTCTAATTAGCATGATATCATGAAATCCCCATGTACGTACAAGCTTATGCCTATCATATGTTTGATGAAATGCTTCAGTAAATGTATTATGATGATTATTATGTATTCAAGTAAGTCATGCTTTGTGAGTTTTCTTCCATCGAGTCCTGGGGATACTTGAACTTGAAACATTAGCTGTGTACCTAGAGCTATGTCATGTTTTCACGATACTCTCAGTCAAGCTATGAATCCTTAGACTTCAGATAGTCTTATGACTCAGGAAAAATCTCCATGATCTCATGACTCAGTCAGTTGTCAGATATCAGTAGTATTTCGTCAATCAACAGAACTTAGTAACCAGTTTAGTAAATCATGTTCAGTGTCCATTTAGATGGGAGTAGGAATTAGCATCAAGTGAACCCAAGGATGGGGACACACACTATCAGATAAGGGTGTGATCATTATAAGTCATCCTTGCATTCTAGAACTATGTAGTGAGCATAGGTTGAGACATCAACACTGTCCGATGAGGGTTGATGATGTGGATAAGCACTGTCAGATAAGGGCCCCATCATTCTCTTTTGGGGATACAATCAGATAAGGGTTACCCACAGCTTGTCCTTACTAGTGGTACGGTATTAACACCCTTCCAATTAGGGTTACAAATTGGACCCCAACTCAGCCATAATGGCGTATCAGGGGCATGTTGGTTAAATACTACCTCCCACAATTTCAGTACCAGTCTCAGTATAAGAACTCAGATAGTTCTTCAGGTTCAAGACTGTCAGATATAGTCGACTCAGATATAGTAAAAAAATCAGATAGTTCTATAAGATTCAGGACGGTCAGATACAGTCACCTATGTTATCAGTTATATTCAGATACAACTATTTATGCTATCAGTTATATCAGTTATTAGTATGTCATGTCATCAGTATTCAGATTCAATAATCACGATATCACAGTGTCAGTTACAGTTACATATTTATGTATGTATTTTCGCATTCATGTTAGACAGTCAGCTAGCATTATTCATGCATGTTAACCCTTGCACTATCCTACCTCACATGTATACTCAGTATATTCCATTGTACTTACTCATTTGTGCTATGGTGCTTTCTTTTTATGTTACACCATAGGTTCAGATACACGAGTTCCAAATCAGTAGTAGATTCCAGTCTCAGCAGTCAGAATAGAGATGAGTCCTCATCCTTCAAGAACATGATTATTTCTCCACTATTTCATTGATTATTTATTAGTTGGAGTTAGTTGGGGACATGTCCCATCAACTCTTTATTTAGATTATTCAGATAGTAGAGGCTTTTAGACTAGATACAGACTATTATGTTTCAGACTTCAGGGTTTATAGTTTTGTTTTGGGTATTGTATTACCCCACAAATGTTATCTCATTCATGTTATGTTTAGTATTGAACCTTATGGCCTTTCAGTGCATGTTACTGCATTATTCAGTATTTTATGCAGTATACAGGTACAGATATCAGTTATGGGTTAGCTTGTAGTCCTTCGGGGTCATGAGCACTGCATAGCATTCCCATTCAACAAATTGGGATTTTACAGGTTCTTTAAGCTTTGACCCTAGTCTTTAGCCTTCATCAAAATTCTAGATGATTTACTCAAGGGAAGTAGTGTGCTTGACTTGGATCAACATGGCTTTATTCTTGGTTGATAGGACATGTTAGTGTGGATTGATCAGTGGTGAGTAGTTGTTCTTTGGACTTTTATTTTCCAGATTTGATAGTCATTCAGACTAGTTATAACATTGACATAGATTGTATACCTTGGTTATCTCAGTCTGTATGCCTAGGTAGCCATTATGGGCTTATTCTCAGGCTTACCAATGTGGATTTTTAGTGGATCAGCTTCAGTTTTTCAAGGTTAGTATGATGGAATTACACAGATAGGGCTCGGGTGATTTTCTTCTTTGGTTGGACTAAATAGTAGGTTGGGAAAGGCAAAAGAAGGTTATATTTGCATTTGGATATGGTTATATGACTCATGACTTGGTTTGACTTTGTCTTGGATGAATTTGCATTTGATTGTGCCGGTATCGGTGTAGTATCAGTGTGTCGTGGTGTTGATTTATGTGCATCAACCTTCCTCGATTTATTTAGTGGCTAGTTGGTGGTTGAGGTTGAGAAGAAAGAAGGAAGATGGTTCGAAAAGGGATACCTGTAGAAAAATCCCTTGGAAGTGTCGTCTCTTCATGGTGGTTATCTGGGAAGTCATGCTTGAAGCATGAGGGCCTAGTACCTCGTCCCTTCGAGCTTTCTATAGCTTTCCATCCATTGACTTTTTCGTATGAAAGTATTTTTAGTAGTGGATATTGTAATCACCCTCCAGGTCATTTCCTCGATTTGTATGCATTTCGAGCATTTTGGCCCTTCCCACAGCAGCTACAAGTCATTTATGACTTGCAGAATGGTTGGTTCGATTAGCAGACAATTTATTTAAATATTTAGGCTCATTTTCTTTTTTAGAGCTTTTACTATTTAGGATTTTCTCTCAGACCAAACCTCCTAGTAGATGACCTCGAATGATAATTTTGACAGCTCCATCAGCTCTGAAACATTGATTTTAAGCTAGGGGACCATTAGTTCAGGTCTCGAGGTTTCTGGACTCAATTTGGGCTATTGGGAGAATTATGTGAAAAATGAAACTATTGGTGTGGGCCCGACATTTAGTCCGAACAAAGTGAAATGAAAGTTTCAATGGTTGAATTGAGTTTGGAACATAGAATTTGGTATGTTAGCATAGTTCTTTTGTATGCACGGGGTTCCGAACAAATCTAGGGCACCCGATCAAAGTTCATTTTGGACATGGTAAAAATCTAGTACATGGCACCTAATAGGTCTACGTAAGCTCTTATTGGGATGCTTTAGCGGCCCTGACCCATTGGCAGTTATGCATTTTAGCGCTCAATGGCTGCTAAAATGGTGCCTGCCTCAGCGCCATTGGGTTCACTTTTGCAGCACCTGTGACTTTCTAACAGACAACTTTAGCAGTTGTGTTGCCGTATTAGCGATAAGTGCTTTAACACCCAGGTGTTCGCTTTAGCAGCGCCTATACAATGTGTCGTGGAAATGCGATACTTTTTATGCTTAAAATCACAAATTTATGCATAAAATTTGGATAGTTTATTAGATATGATGCACTTTGGTGTATCTTGCAGGTAAAACAAGTCTACGACAGTTTTGGAATGAAAGAAAAAGAAAAAGACTTGAAAAAGACCATGTCTAATCAGGATATGCTTCAGCTCATAAGTTGTAAACATCTAATATGACTTTTATGCTAAACCGTATGCATAAAAAAATCAAAATCCAATCTAAAGAGCCAAGTATGGTGAAGATATGACTCAAGTATCCAAGTTGTAAGCTAAGATATAAGCCGTACAGAGAAGTCTTCAGCATAACATAACCTAAGCTACTACTCAAGAGTTAAAGTGTCAGAAATATATGAGTTGGATTTTTGAGTTTGACTCATATAGGGAAGTCGTACACAAACTAGTGTTCAAAACATGGAAAGACAAAATCCCATATAGATACGAGTGAAGGACACAAGTCGTACACTTAGGTATAACTCGTAAGTTTAATTCGTAGGCTCAATAAAAAGTTGAAGCCTTGGGATAACTAATATTGGAACGGATGAGAGAAGGCAGGGTATGACTCATATGATGCAGATACGAATGAAGACCGAGTCGTGCCGACTGTCGACTTAACTTTACCTTTCCCATTTTTATTAGGATGTTTATGTTATTTTAAGACACTATAAATACCCTAGGGTTTACCTTTTAGTAGGTTACGTATTCTTATCATAGGATACAGGATCTTACAATACTTTTACAATTAATATTGAGATTTTGGGTTTATTCAATTCAAGACTTTGGAGTTTATTCATCTTATTCTTGTGCAATTTATTCTTGTGCAATAAATTATATGTGTTCTTCTTTGATAATCATGATTTCTTGCACAAACATGAGCAGCTAATCTCATTGACTAGGGTTGAGGGAACCGTAGGGGATTAGCTACGTTGAGGAAGTGTGAGACTCATCCGTTCTAGGGTTGTACATGTATGTTAATCTTCTTCATGATAATTAATCTCAAGTAACTGCAGTAGCTTGATATAGCCTGTATTCACACCCATCTAAAAAAGGGAGTTTGTGATTGGGAAAAGAAGTTCAGACAGTGATTTGAGATTTCGACCTCCACCTTTTAGTCCCCGCGTCTCATCTCATCATTGATCCCAAAAGAAGTGGTAAACTGAGGTCGTAGCAAGAAGCAATAAGTCGACACCCTGAGACTTAACCGATGAAGGGTGATATTTATCTTCACACTCAAAAGGCGACAGATAATAACTATCTTGAAGACTTTACATGTAAAATAATAGAACAGTTAGACTGAACACAAGAAATTTACAAAGTTGAGAAGCCAAGGGGAACACAAGCCTAGTATTCGTCTCCTAGTGTCGACAACTCAAAAGAACTCAATATTTGGTTACTACTTGTGATTGTACTAAAATCCCCCCATTTACTTTCCTGTACTGCCGTGGATTACATCAAGTCAAGCAACAGTTCATGTTTTCCCTGTGGGATCGACCCCAACCTTGTTGGGTTATTATATTTGTAATCGACCGCATTATTCTGTTTGGAGTGTAGTTTTGGGCGACATCATTACACCATTTTTATCCCCCTTTCGCACTGATTTTCTACCATTCCTTTCACTATTTTAACACCAAGTTGAGATATTAAAGAGAGGAAAAAGTAGGAAATCATCCATATAACTTGAGGTAAGCTAACTAAATCTTTATGGTCATTTCCCATTAATTTATCCTTCAATTTCCATCTGAATTCATGGTAAAATTCTTAGAAATTAGGTCTTAAATTCCTAAATTTTGGGAATTGATTTGAGACTCGACTTATACTTCATTTGTGCTCAATATTTAAGTACACATTCCTTGTTCTTCGAGGAACCTCATGACAAGTTCAATTTTGAATTCAATTTGTCGGCCTCACGGGCCTATTTTGACCTAAAATTTGACCTAATCCTTAATATAACAGTATGAGTCTCATTTTACTCCTAAGGTCATGTAAATTAATAGTTTGATAGCATGACGACATTTAGGGATCTTGGAGTGAAGACGGATGATTCATGGACAATTCAAGGGTTGCGGTTCGAGATCGAGGTAGGATTTTATCTACTCTTCTTCTTGAAATAGTGTTTTATATATATTGCATGTTTGATAGGGATGTTAGGATGTGATAAAGGGTAGAACATCGTGACTTAGCCGAAATTAATCATTTGGGGGCTAAATGGGTAATTTACCCTTAAGATGAAATACTCATTATGTTTCTATGAATTTTTTACCTTAGGTTGCTATTACGTTTAGGCATAGTTGAGACTAATAAGCCTTTAGTATAATGTGTAAAGAGTTACTTAGTGGATTATGATAGTTTTCCCAAATTATGACGTAATGGCTATGTCGGATATATGCATTATTGGGCCCTAGCCATGATTATGATATTGGTTGGATTTCAAAAAGTGTTTTATCCTTGTAAGGGAAGTGTTCATAGTTTATAGAGATATTGATGATTATAATCGTATTGTTAAGATACTGGTGATAACATGCACAGAATTGGTACATTCATGGTCACTTAGATAGTAGATGGTACGATTCCAGCTAAATATATGATTTTATTATCGCTTTCCTAATAAGGGAGTTATTCCTACTTTTACTTTTAAAACAAATTCTTTCATAACATGAATTGTGCCATCTTAAGAATAACCTATGTGCCCTTGAGACAGAAAATGATGTTTAAGAGATTTGATCGAGTTAGTTTTCGGTCCACGATTTTTCTACTACTTTTTACCTCGTTCCTTAGATATTTTGATTTTTCCATACTTTTATGATGATTTAGTCCTGGAGTTTACCTCGAGCAATGGATATATGGACTTATACTCTTTTAGCTATAGTTCTAGCTTGTTCATTATATATATGTATATGTGTGTATCAGGTTATGTACAGAATAGATTAATGATGATTATTATTGGAAATCCTAGATTGATACCAGGTCAGTGTATATTGGTACTCCTAAACCCCCTAGGGGCCCATTCGTCAGTGAGACATCATGTAGGAGAAGAGATTTTGCCGTAGGTCCTTCCTTTATGAGCCATCGATCTGGAGAAGTTTTATAAGCCAGGTTACTTTATGTTATTTAGATCGGTTATAGTATTATGGAATTTCATGGCATTCATTCTTACATATTCATTGCCTATCACAATATGCCATATATCTATCAGCGTTATTGGGGGTTGAATAGGTATAAGTATGAGTACTGCTTGCAGCATATTTTGTGGTGCTGTATGTATCAGCCTTATACGGGGGTTGCATAGGTATAGGCTTTGACTATTATTTGTTGAGTGTTGATTGAACCTTCTGAGCCTATGAGAATCGTGGTTTATGAAAGGCCCAGTTAGGTATTATTTTTCCAGAATAGCGGGTTATTTTATGTTATTATTATTATGGTTAGTTCATGGCAGATTGATTATTGGACTGGTATTGTGATTTGAGGTATGCTTCTGATTTCTTTATCTTATGCTTATTTTAACTTGCATGATTATCCCATGGTTAGGTATTATGGTTCTGGACCCTGATTATGTTAGAATTAGTTCCTACTCTGATTAGGATGCCTTGAAATGCTAGTGCGATTACTTAAGTTGTATCTTGAGTTAACTTTTCTTATGTATATGTATCTATCTATTATAGTTATAGTATTACTGTATATCCCTCCCTCATATTTATTCATGTTGTATATCCATTTTCTTGGATTTGTATACATATATATCTATCCTTCTTTTATTCTTTATTAGTAGAATGGCCAGTGATATACGGTATAGTGCTTAGGATCCAGGGTATGGCTCAAATGGGATAGTTCATTCTTATTACCTCCTTATCCCTATTATGTTAGTTTCTTGGTTATGAATAGGATTGTTATTCTTATAGTCTTAGTAGTTTTATTATGTAGATTGTTGGATATTTGGATGTAGTTAAATTCCTACTTACATGCTATTATATTTGCATTATCTTTGGAGCTCAGTCGGCAGTTGCCTACTGAGTACCATGTGTTTGGTACTCATACAACACTTTTGCAGCCTGCAGATCATAGTATGTGTTCTCGATATTGTTGTGTGCGTAGTGCAGAGCAACTACGGTTCGGTGACATAGGGTGATTTCCTGGAGTTCAGAGTATTGCTATTCTCCCTCTTATGTACTAGACTAGTCTCTATGTTGTATTCAAAGATGGGTTGTATCAGTATATTCATTTAGCACTTCATTTTTTAACCTTATTATATTAAAAGATCTTGTACTAATTCCACCAGGTTTTGAGACTATCTTATGTATTTTAGTCTTTTAGTATATTTATTCCGTGTTCTTTCTTTATTTATCTTGGCAGTCCGTTACTAGTAGTTCCAAACTACAAGTTGTCTTACCTACCGGTGGGTTATAGTAGGTGCCATCATAACCTAAGAAATTAGGTCCTAACAATGATGTACCTCTTTATTCCACACTATTAATAATGCTACTTCAGGACATAATACATCTTGGCTACTCCTAGATGTATAGAATACGTTGAATAGTGAGCCTCCTCTATGTAAGTCTGGTCAAATAACTAATCCTAGAAACAAATTGATCCTCGACACACTATTTGGTTCAAGAAATGCTTCCCTAGTGTTTTCACCCAACACCTTATCTCGAATCACCCTCAACTTCTATTTTCAAATGGTTCTATATAGATCTACTCTAATTATATGGATCTAACCTTAACATAAGAAAGAACCCAATATAAAGTCAACAAACTAATTGGCCAACAACTGAACATACAAGGCCAAAGGTCACTCTTTAGCCGCTAGAAAATCCAAACTTCCCATGTTCTCTTTCTTTTGGTTCAAGATATCTTCTACCACCATTCACCTTTACTAGATGATACGTAATTGAAATGTCAGTCCTTAAGCAACTCTAGCTCATGCATTATCTCATGTTACAGTCCTTTTGGTTGAAGAAGTAATGTACGCTATGATGATCGGTGAAAATATAATAATGGACCCATAAAAATAATGTATCCATAACTTTAAAATGAACACTATTGTTGCTAACTCCATCTCATGAATGGGATATAGGAAAATCCATACCTAAGATAACACGAAAATCAACCATATCTAGGAAAATCCAATCTACCCAAGTCTCATAATCCACAAAGATAACCACATAAGATTGGTACCCCCAATTCATCACTAAAGAATCTCCTACAGAGGTAGAAATATGAAAAGGCATAATAAGAGTCTTAGACACAACATCAAATCAGAAGTAAAATATGTAGACATATAGGACAAATAACAAGGCAATAGATCTGTAGCAAACTGGGATGATACCTATATTAACTACATTAGAGTCCTCTACCCGGGGTCTCCTAGGGATAACATAACATTTACCACATCCACTCTAGTACTGAGTGACCATATGAGCACCCCTATCTCTACCTCTAGCATTTTAAGCACCACCTCTACCACTCAGTGAACCACCCTTGACTTTAGATATAAAAGTAGGGAAAAGATAAAATTGATAACCCAATTGAATAGATCCATACACACATCGAGGGTAATCCTATCCACATGGCCAAACTCAGCACATATAAAATATACTCTACAACCTGACTCAGTCTGAAAAGTTATGGATGAACTAGAATGACCACCTTGGCCTAAAGAACCAATCCTGGAACCTACGTCCATATGACATTACACCTGCATACTAAAAGCTACAAAACCTGAAGACGTACCATTTGATCCATACAATATGGCCTAATTATCCTACCATGATAACCACGAGAACCTATATTAGAGAAATCTTTTCCTCAAAAGGCATCTCCACTAAACTCCTGAAGATGCAACTTCTTGGTGCCTCCCTAAGTATCTTGGAAAATAGACTTGGTCATCTTGGCATTCTCAATAATACTCAATAAAGAATCCCCTAGAAATATCATTTGGGGTGTAGCCAACTAATAAGTACCATCTAACCTCTTTACAAACTTTTGAATCCTTTCAGACTCAAGATGCTAGTGGTTAAATATCTATATAAAGTGTGAAAACAAGCCTCATACTCAACAATAGTCATGGAGTACTACTCCAAGTGATCAAATATGATATCTCAAGCTATATGGTACAAATCTCTCTAAGAAGACCTACAAAAATTTCTCTCCAAGAAGGCCTCAAAAAATTGAGTCCAAGTCATAGCAGCAAATCCAAAGGTCTACAACTTGCGTACGACCTCCACCAATCCCTAGCCATATCCATTAACTAATAGGTAGTATAAGAAACTCCACGAGCCTCAAGGGATTAAGATTATGTAACTTCTCCTGGCAATCAATTAAGTACTCATGAGCATGCTCACCAATAGCTTCACTAAATTTAGGCAGACCCAAGAAAATAAACCTCTCAAATCTCTTTTGATTATTAGAAGACATAACTATACATGAAGTAACTATAAGAATAGTCTGTCTAACATGCAATGAATCCACTTGTAATTGTACCATAGATGATGAATATGCCCTAGAAACAAGAATACCATAAGAATATGCCGAAACTGATGGTGGAACATCACTTGAAGTCTAAGGAATACCAAATACACTCAAGGGGACACCCTTCAAATAACTTAAGAGATAAACCAAAAGACCCTGAAGCACTGGTGATACTTGTGGGACCTGAGTTGGCCCTACATTCCCTGTCTGATAATCATCCCTAAAATATATATCTCATTCTTGGGAGAGTCCCTCCTGCCTGTCCTTTAGCTGGGGGAAGCTCCTTGTGGCCACTATCTACCTTTGGTTCATCCATGACTCCTGTTTCTCCCTATAGTCTAGGCTCTATCCTCGAGTGTTTCCTCAGCATCCCTAGCCTTTCGAGATCTAGTCCCTACTATCTGTATAGAAAAAAGTGGAACACAACTTAGAACATTAGGTAAGAATAACTCACATGACTAAGAATCAAAACAAAGAAGTGTTTTTCTTAAAGATATCTTATATCCTCTCAAAGATAGATACGGATGTCTATTTATGGATCTGCAAGACTCTACTAGATAATTCGCTCTTACACTTACAAGACTAGTGAACCTGGGTGCCCTGATACTATTTTGTCATGATCTAAAAATGGTTCATGATGGAACTTATCGCAGATCAACCTTGATAAGTAAGCCAATAACCCAAACTAATAAAGGAAAAATGAAATCATTAATAACATAAACAAAGAGATATTTTTAGAATGATTTTAATCCAATACGAAACATAATTAAAATGAAAGTCTAAAAGAAATCTCATAAGTCCCCAAAATCTAGTGTCATAGTGTAAGAACTAGCGCATAACTGAATCTAAAAATACATATCTGTTTCTAAAAATAAAATAAAAACATCAAGTAAGATAAGAGGAGATTCAGAGTCAGCTTTGAAATCCATTGAGCACCAAGTACCTCAAATATCACTCCAGTCTACATGAAATCAACTACTGCATCCTGTACTTATACTCAAATCTACACCAAAATCATAGTAAGGATGAGTATAATCCACTTGTACTCAGTAAGTATAGTAGGCTGACTGAGCAAAGTATCAAATAAGATTAGTAAAATATACTATGAACACGTCACCTGCAAGTAGAAAAGAACCAAATAGTAGATCACACCATCTGCACTAACAGTTCTAATATATAAATAGAGACAAAAACAACACAAACATTCACAAAGAATATACTAAAACTATCATAAGTCAAGGAAACTAAATAAATTATGAAAAAATGCATATGTGAATGCAATGTGGATGGGATGAATAGTGAATGCCATCACTTAAATTTCTATATACATCCACCAATATCGCAACTCCTAGGTAGGACCCATGGGTATTTGCAAGTCATATACTATATATCATATCTTAATCTCACTCACTTCTCCAGTCCGTGTTCATGAAGAAGGTTTTCACAAAGTGTCTCATTTATTTCAAAAATTGTGTTTTTTAATGGTAGCAGTATCTAATGAATGTATATAAATGGGATAAGGATGTAATGCTCACATTCAACTTAACATAATGATATCCAATACATCTAACATGCATATATATATACATATATATAAGTGAGCCCAGGAATCAACTCAATATGTCCATCATTTATGATCATAAACTTAAATTAGGTGCCATCAGTATAAATATGCATGCAAGACATCATTAATACTGTATAAACCCCTAAATCAATTATTTCTATCAGGGTAAATGCAATGAATGCTCAAATAAGGCCTATATTAGCAAAATAAGACCCTGCACAGGCATCATATCTAGAATAAAGGCATTTAAATATATCGATAAAACCAATGCTGTCAAATAAAGCCCCCACATGGGAAACACACAATATCATATATCATAAGTTAATAACAAGAATATAAGCCCCTATATAGGCCACAACAATAATCATAATATCAAAGTATAAGCCTCATAGTTCTTTTTCCCAACCCATAGCATGCTTTACTTATTTATTAACTAACTAGCTTAATTTGAATAAATTTAAGACATAACCTACCTTAAAAGTATGAAATCCCAATTTAAGGTGATTTAACACAGAGCATTTCCTTTATGAACGGCAACAACATCAACTATAATATTAAAATATAGCATCTATAAATTGAAAAAACAATACTCATATTCCCCATATTTTGGTAGGGCTCATAATGAGTTTGGAAAATGGGTTCAAAAAAATAGGAGTAAAACTAAAAATTTTGTTTTATAAACAAATTTCATAAGGTTATAGGAGTCTATAGGAGAAAACTGATGCAAAAATGGGTTAAAAATGAGATTCAAATTGAAGAAATATCTTTTTTAAACTTTATCAATAAAAAATCTAAATTTTCATTTTGAGATATGATTAAAAGGTATTTTTGATGATATAATCGATGTAAAATAATGGAAAAATGGTTTTGGAGCTTACCCAAGCTCGAATGGTGAAGAGACCATCAAGAATAGCCCAAAATTGATGCACAAAAGTCCAAAAATAGAAGAAAAATATAAAAAATAGTATATATATTATTCTAGCAATGGCCGCTTAAACGACTAATTGACTGCTTAAGAGACCACCACTCAAGTGGCTAAACGGTCGCTAAAGTAGCCAAGCCACTTAGGTCTGCCATCGTTTGATTGACGCTTGGCTACTAAAGCGGCCACCACTTAAGTGATGCCAGGCCACTAAAATGGCTACAACTAATGCATTCCGTGGAGACTTAAGCGGTTACACCAGATAGCAGCACAATCAACTACTTGGCTAAAATGCTAAGTTTTCAATCGGACCATCAGGATTCGTTCAGAATCTCTGAATGCAAATGAATTATACTACTATGCTATTTTGATGTTCTAGACTCAAGGACAATGTTTGATTTTCAAAGAACATTATTTTTAACAAATTAAACCCTAGGACCCATTTTTACTATTTTCCAAACAAAGAGTGGAAATACAAAATAAAGGTACCAAACCCAAACCAACCATGCTACTAACCCAATTTTAACATTTCAAATCTGTGGCATAGTCTAAATTGCCATCTGACACTTAGAACATTGAGTGTTGATCAAAGTCAACTATATGACTTCTCAAGACTCTAAAAATTTTTACTCGCATAAATTGTTTCCGATCATATCAAAAACTATGTCAATTATTCTCAAACTTTAAAATCAATGTATAGTAACTATAGATAGGGGTAAAATAGTCAAAGCATATAAATGAAAACTCAGAAAATTTAGGTCATTACTTATTCACCAATCATTATTGCCTTCAGTACGTCTTCAACCAACATAATTTGAATTAGATACAATATAGGTGGTTAGAGTTATGGAAGAATCGTGACATGACAATCTTTTCTTATCAAAGAAAACAAAATATATTAGTAGATTCCTTGAGTAGAAAGGAAATGAGTATGGGTAGTTTTTTCATATTAGTGGTTTATTAGTGGAGTAGATTCGATAATAACTTCTTCACAATTTTTATTCAGTGCTTGGATAATAGTTTCATGTGACTTAATATTTTTAAGCTAGGTAGAGTTCTTACTTGTGTTGAAGCATGGTCTTTATTAGTGGAGTAGATTCGAGATAGGTATTTTAAGAAAAAAAAGTTTTGTAGAATTTGGTATAAAGTATTAAAGGTTGAATCTAAGGAAGTGAGTCTTGATTAGGAGGGTGTTTGATGATCAAGTGCTAGATTGTGTTCCTCGGATTGGTGACTTGATTAAGTTTATCATGGAAGAGCTCATAGTTTGAGATATTTGAGTCCTTTGAGTGCAGCAAAGATGTATTATGATTTGAAGCGATATTAATAATGGTGTAGAATGAAGAAAAATATAATAAAGTTTATGTCTAAGTATTCTAATTGTCAGCAAGAGAAGTATGAGCATTGGAGACTCGGTGATTTGACTTAGAGGATGCCTATATCTTCTTATATAGACTTTATTATTATTTGCCTCAAACGTAGGTAAGTTTGACTCCATTTGTGTGATTGTGGATAGACTGACCAAGTCAACTTATTTTATTCAAGTGAAGGCAAACTATATTGCAAAGAAGTTAGTGAACATCTATATTTTATAGATAATTCAATTTCATAGAGTTCCCATTTCCCTTATTTTATACAAATATACTTAGTTTACATCATACTTTTGGAGTTCTATGAATCAAGAGTTGGGCACTCACTTAAAGATGAATATGAAATTTCACCCTTAGAATGTTGGATAGCTAGAGTAGACTCTTTAGGTATTAGAGGATATTATTTAGGCTTGCCCGGTTAACTTTGGTAATATTGAGACTAGTTCTTGTTTTTAGTGGAGTTTTACAATAATAGTTACTATTCCAAAATTTAGATAATACCATCGAGGATTTATATGGAAGAAAGTATATGTCTTCAATTAATTGGTTCAATTTCCTTTGAGGTTATTTCATGGTGTATGAATTTGTTGAAAAACTCTATTGAGAGGGCAATTTTAATTTAAGATCGACTCTTGGAAACTCGAAATAGGAAAAAATTTATGTTGATAGGAGAGTTCATAGCCCTGAGTTTATGAAGAGTGAGCAGGTCTTGCTGAAGATTTCACCTATAAAGGGTGTGATAAAGTTTATGGAGAGAGAAAAGCTCAGTCAGATATTTATAGGCCCTTTTGAGATCCTTCGGAGAGTTGGAGATATTCCTTGTGAGTTGGATTTATCTATGAGTCTATCCGCTATTATTTAAATTATTCACATATGATTCGATAAGACTCATTAATTTAAATTAGAATTTAATCTTTAAGGAAGATATGTAGCCATTTTTTATAGATAGATGAGAAATATAAGGTATAAGAGTTTTGATTCAATGGAGGTATCATCCGGTTTATGATGATAAAATAGAGATAAAGTATGATATGAGGAGTACATATCTCTATTTTTGTTAAACTTTTGATGTCATTTTTATCTGATCTTTAGAGGATAAACATATGTGTTCAATGACCTAGAGAAGGCGTATAAAAAAGTCCCTAGGGAGGTTCTTTAGATATGCTTAGATGTAAGAGGGTTCCCGATGGCATACATCAGATCTATTAAGGACATGTACGATGGAGGGAAGACTCGGGTGAGAATGGCGAGAGGGGACTCAGAGCATTTTTCTATTGAGAAAGGTTTGCATCAGGTTTTGACTCTTAGTCCGTTCTTATTTGAGTTGGTGATGGACGTGTTGACATAGAGTATTCAAGGGTAGGTGCCTTGGTGCATGTTATTTGCAGATGATGTTATGCTGATTAATAAGATCTGAGAGGGAGTGAATGATAAATTGGAGGTTTGAAGGCAAACCCTTGAATCTAAGGGTTTCAAGTTGAGTAGGTCCAAGATAGAGTATATGGAATGAAAGTTTAGTGACTTGAGGCAGGAGGACGATGTGGTGGTGAGGTTGGATTTCTAGGATGTCTGTAATAGGGATAGTTTTAAGTATCTTGGTTCTATGATTTAGGGGAACGATGAGATTGATGAGGATGTCTCTAGCCATATTAGAGCAGCTTGGATGAAATGGAGGCTCATCATAGGAGTGTTGTTGTAAGACCCCACAAATTTCCCTCGTAGTCTGAGCCTTAAAGCATGTCAAGTGAGTGTAATTCAGTCCCAAAAATATTGAGAAGTCAATTCACAAGTGATTGGTATTTAAACCATATAGAATTTTCTTAGATTTGACTTTTTCTCATGCAGAAAATTTAATTAGCATTCCAACGATACCAATTTCATACAAATCCAGTATCGGGGTAAGAAGTTTTGGCCATTTTACTGAGAATTGTCAGAACCGCCAAGGCGCGATGGATAATCCGACGAACCGTCGAGTCTGCGACGAACCATCGCTCAGCCCTTCACAACCAAGGCATTAACTCCCTTTTCTGGCCCAAGTGCGATGGCCAAAATGAAGGACCATCAAGGCTACGATGGACCATTATTGGGACCATCGTGCTCAGGCAGTGTGGCCTCATCCTAGCCAACGTGCGATGGATGATCCGATGGACCATCGGGTATGAGATGGACCATCACTGAGACCGTCACATCAAGGCAGCATGTTCATTTTCCAGCCAACGTGTGATGGATAATTTGATGGATCATCAGACTTGCGACGGACCATCGCTTCGACCGTCACAGCCCCCTTTCAGTGTTTTTAACTCATTTTAACAAGGGGATTTTCAGTCTTTCCACTCTTTTACCAACCAGATATATTCCAAGCAAAGCAAATGGCTTCATTCATCATCTAAAATACAAGAGAGCTAGGGTTTCTCCCTCAAGATCAAATCTAAAACCCTTCTCTATATAATCCAAGAACTCACCATCTATTATACAAATTGAATTGAGACTTCAGTTTCCTAAGTTCGACGGTTTGCAAGAACTCTCTCTCAAGAGTGTGAAAAAGAGTTTATAGCAAGCTTTTTCATCTAATTTTGTAATCTAAGGTAGGTGGGGTTTTGAATATGGGTAATCCTTTCACCCTTGTTCCCAAAGGCTTGTTTAAACTATAATTTTTTGCAAATTATAAGATTTTACATAAAATTGAATTAGTTTTTTTCACCCTTTGTTATTGGTTGCAAGATTTTGATGTTTCCCATGAATTGAGAGTCTAATGGCATGATTTTTACATGTTTTCTTGAGAAATTGCAGTTGGTTTTATGCCCCATGATTTTAATCCTTGAGAAGTTAATAGTTGAAATGTTTGATATATTGAAGTATATGAGTATGTTGAGATTATGAGCTAAATTGCTATAAATTCCAGATTTCTATATGATCTATGAATCTATATGCAATCTAATATGCATTTTCATGAGTTTTAACTTGAGATTGAATTATGGGTCACTAAGCCCTACTTGAGACTTGCAATTTTATAAACTTTTGTGCTATAAGCACCCATGATTTGAGTATTCTGAGATTATTGAGAAATGTTTTGACCTAATGGTCATAGAGCTTTGAAATCCGCTTTACTACATGAGAATATAGATTTGATTGTTGGGTTCTTAGGAACCATGAGATTATTTTGAAAGTGGATTTTCTTGAGATGAATGACATAAACTAAAGGGGGTAGTATTTAGCACCAAGTTGGGTAAGCTACTATAGTTTCTTACCCCAGAACTACATGCCACCGTAGGTTTGAGATTTTGGGCCTAAGGCCAAGGTGATTGGGCCCTAGGCCGAGATAAGTGATCACTGAGTTGAGGTTATACTCCTTGGCAAGAGTATGATGCCTCTCCCTAACGTGAGAATTCTTTCTTAGGAGGACAAGACATTAGACACCATGTATCTCGCATGGTTTATGTCGGTTAAGAGAACCTCCCTAAGACTAAAAGTATTTTTCCTTGATATAAGTATTTTCTCTAAAGAATTGAGATAAGTTATTTCCCAAAACTAGAGTATCTTTCCATTGAGATATAATATTTTCCCTAAAGTTTGAAACAAGATAATTTTCTGAAGTGAATGAATGCCTTCAAGTATGTTTCAAAGTTATATGATTCTGAATTCTAAGTACTTAAGTTCAAGTGAGTTATGAGTTCTTGAGAATTAAAGAAGTTTTACTCTCCATGAGACATATGAATTAGTTGAAAGTATTGTTTAAGTTTCCTTTAGCCTATGGCTAATGATAATAAGAGAAGATTACCACTATCAAAGTTGAATTATGATGACTCAAGAGATTTGTGTTACATGCTCCATTCTACATAATTCATTACTACTTATTGCATGCATGATTTAATTAAAGAGTATTGATATTGTTTTATATAAATGTATGCCCCCCCACATACTAAGTGCATTCCCAAGTGTTGATCCACATATATGACTATACGCTACATTGTCTTATATTGTAGGTTCAGCTGCTCAGTCCCAGCCTCGTCAATGACTTTCGAGTACCTCCGTCTACATTCCTACAGTGGTGAGTCCTTATGGTTTGAGGACCTATTCTCAGAAATTTCATCATTTGAGAGACTATGTTATTACTTTTAGTTTATTTCGAGTCAGTTGTGAACCTATCCCAACAGCTCTCTAGTTCATGGATTAGTAGAGGCTTTATCAGACTAGTTGTCAGATTGAGATTGTGTTGAGAGTTCTAGTATTGTGATCATTCAGACCGAGTATTTCCTCCATATTTCCCTTTATATGATATGACTATGCTAGTTTTTGAATTATTTTATCTTGAAATAAGTATTATTAGCAGAAGCTGGCTCAAAGGATTAGTTTGGGGCTACTTGTAGCCTTAAGCACCGTGTGATGTCCCGGGAGGCGATATCTAGCCATTATAAATTTTTTATTAGAGCCTAAGGTTTTAGGAGTCCAAGGGAGACTGGCAATCCGCGTTGAGTAGAGTCTTGATCATCGGTGAGAATCGCACATCTATAAGCAAGAGGCTACAAAATATTTTAGGAAAAAGTTATTTCTTTTTTTTAGATTCTATCGTGCCTACTGTTGTCCCTCTCATCAAATAATTTATGCTCTCCTATTTCTGAAAATACCTCTCCAAAGAGCGAATGCCCACAGAAACAATAATGAGCAACCCCCACCTATTGATCCTTTAAATAAGACAATGTCTCATGCTGAGTTTTAGGCGGCCTTTCAGGCATTAGCCCAAGCAGTCACCCCTAATGTTCGTGCCAATAACTAGGCCACAGTTACAAATTAGCAGATCGGTATTGTAGATGCTTCTAGGATCCGTGATTTCATACTGATGAATCCGCTAGAGTTTTATAGGTCTAAGGCTGGTGAGGACCCACAGTTGTACCTTGAGGAAGTGAGAAAGATTATGCAGGTGATGCATATTTCTAACAAAAAAAGTGTTGAGTTTTACAGATTGAGGGACATAGCTTATGACTAGGTTGTATCATAGAGGAAGGGTAGAGGTAAGGATGCTGCTGAAAGAGTGTAGGACTGTGATGTTATATAGGGATATGGATCTGTCTAGGTTGATGACACATGCATAATAGATAGAGGTGGATAAGGTTAGAGAGAGAGACAGAGTAAGGGGTAACAAGAGGGCAAGATCTGAGCAGCATGTGTATAGTCAGCCTAGGTTCCATGGAGGAAACTGCCCTTAGTTTCATAGACATCCGTCTATTCCAGCAACTTTATCAGCTAGTGCTCCTGTGCCTAGAGAAAGTCAAAAGCAAAGAAGCAGGTCTTTTATGTTTAGTTCATAGAACAGTGTTGGTAACAGACCCCGTTATCCTCTTTATGCTTAATATGGTAGGGATAATCCCGGTGAGTGTTTCACAGATTGAGGGGTTTTTTTGGTTGTGGAAAGCAGGGCCACAGACTTAGATATTTTCCGCATACTAGGCAGGGAACCAGAGAAGCTCAACCTTAGGCACAGACTACTAGTACACCAGCTCATGTCCCTCATCCCACCCCTGTTCAGGGCACTTCATCTAGCACTGCTGTAGGTCAGTTCCAAAATAGATTCTATGCCTTACCATCCTATCAGGAGCAAGATAACTCTCCCTCTATTGTTACTGGTATGATCCACATCTTTTGTTTTGATGTTTATGTGTTGTTGGACCCTGGGTATGTCTCTTCTATATGACCCCACTTGTGGCTGTGAATTTTAAAATGAGTCCCAAAAATATTCCTGATCCTTTCCTAGTCTCCACACCAGTAGGGGAGTCAGTTGTTGCTAAATAAATGCATAGAGATTTTCCTATTACTATTCTTCATAGAGTCATACTTGCTGATTTAATAGAGTTAGACATGGTGGATTTTGACCTTATTCCGGGTGTGGATTGGCTTCATTCTTTTTATGCATCTATAGACTGTCATACCCATGTGGTTAAGTTTTAGTTCCCCGATGAGCCAATTTTTGAGTGGTCCAGGAGTTCGGTATCTCCCAAGAGTCATTTTATCTCCTATCTCATAGACAAAAAGCTAATATCCAAAGGTTGTATCTATTATCTAGTTAGAGTCAAAGACACTAAGTCTGAGGCTCCAACTATTCAGTTAATTGATATTGTTAACGAGTTACCAAATGTTTTTTCGAAAGATCTCCTAGGGGTACCTCCCAATAGAGATATAGAATTTGGGATTGACCTTCTTCCCGATACTCATCCCATTTCTATTATGCCATACTATATGGCACCTGCTGAGCTTAAGGAGATGAAAGAGAAACTCAAAAATCTTTTAGAAAAAGGTTTCATAAGGCCCAGTATTTCTTTTTGGGGAGCACCTGTTCTATTCGTCCGAAAGAAAGATGGTTCTTTACGTATGTGCATTGACTATCGTCAGCTTAACAAGGTCACAGTAAAAAATAAGTATTCTCTTCCAAGAATTGATATTAGTTTGATTAGTTGCAAGGTGCAAGTTATTTCTCTAAGATAGACCTTAGATCCGGCTATCATCAACTTAAAGTGAGGGAATGTGATATTCCAAAGACAACCTTCCAAACCCACTATGGTCACTTTGAGTTTCTATTCATGTCTTTCGAGCTAACCAATGCCCTAGCCTCCTTCATGGACCTCATGAACCGAGTATTCATGTAATATTTGGATATGTTTGTTATAGTGTTCATAGATGACATCCTTGTGTACTCTCGTAATGAGAGTGACCATGCGAATGACCTTATGACTGTCTTGCAAACTCTTAGAGATCACCCGTTGTTTGCCAAATTTAATAAGTGTGAATTCTGTCTAAGGTCTGTACCTTTCTGGGCCACGTTGTTTCAGCCAAAGATATTAGAGTCGATTCCCAAAAGACAAAAGCAGTAAGAAATTGGCCTAAACCTATTTCCCCATTTGATATTAGGAGTTTCTTGGGTTTAGCTAGCTACTACCACTGTTTTGTTGAAGGTTTTTATTCTATTGCATCTTCTATGACCCGGTTGACTCAAAAGAAAGTTAAGTTCCAGTGGTCAGATTCCTGTGAGAAGAGTTTTCAGGAGTTGAAGACTCGACTTACTTTAGCCCCTGTTTTGACCTTGCCTGATGGTACAGATGGTTTTATGGTGTATTGTAATGCCTCTAGAGTTGGTTTGGGTTATGTGTTGATGCAAAGAGGTAAGGTTATAGCCTATGCCTCTAGACAGTTGAAGCCACATGAAAAGAACTACCCAATCCATGATCTTGAATTAGCTGATGTGGTCTTTGCTTTGAAAATTTGGAGACATTATCTTTATGGTGTCCATGTTAATGTGTTTACTGATCATAAGAGCCTGTAGTATGTGCTGACTTAGAGGGAGATGAATCTTAGGTAGATAAGGTGGTTAGAGTTTTTAAAAAACTATGATATGAGTGTGTTGTATCACCCCAGGTAAGGCCAATGTAGTGGCGAATTCCCTTAGTAGATTAAGTAGGGGTAGTGTTGCTCATGTAGTTGAAGGTAAGAAAGAGTTATCTCGTGATGTGCATTGTCTGGCTAGATTGGGTGTTATGTTACATGATTCAGCTGAAGGAATTACGTTGGTGCAGAGTAGTTCCAAATCCTCTTTAGTGTCAGAAGTAAAAGAGAGTCAAGACCAAGACCCTAGTTTGGTCAAGCTGAAGGAGTCAGTTAAGGACCGAAAGGTAGAGGTTTTCTCTCAAGGGGGACATGTCATGTTGAGATTGCAGGGTAGATTGTGTGTTTCGTGTATTGGAGATCTAAGGCAGAGGATTATAGCTGAAGCACATGGCACACGATATTCTATTCATCCCAGCACTACTAAGATGTACCACAACTTGCGGGAAATCTACTGGTGGAATGGCATGAATAAGGATATAGCCGAGTTTATAGCAAAGTGTGCAATGTGCCAATAGGTTAAGGTAGAGCACCAAAGACCTGGTGGTGTGATACTAGAGTTTGGTATACCCACTTGGAAGTGGGAGGCGGTGAATGTGGATTTCGTGACTGAGTTACCCCTTTCGCGTCGTCATCATGATTCTATTTGGGTTGTTTTAGACAGGCTGACTAAGTATGCACATTTCTTTCCCTTGCATACTTTTTATACGGCTGAGGATTATGCTAGGTTGTATATCCGGGAGTTAGTCAGGCTACATGTAGTTCCCTTGTCTATTATTTTGGATAGGGGTACTCAATTTACTTCTCAATTTTGGAGGGCGTTTCAGCAGGGTCTTGGTCCCCAAATTGTTTTGAGTTTCGCTTTTCATCCACAAATAGATGGTCAGGATGAGAGGACTATTCAGAACCTAGAGGATATTTTGAGGGCATGTGCTCTTGATTTCAAGGGTAGTTGGGATGAACATTTTTCATTGATAAAATTTGCCTATAATAATAGTTACCATGCTAGCATTGGGATGGCACCATTTGAGGTTTTGTATAGTAGAAGATGTAGATCACTCATAGGATGGTTTGAAGTGGGTAAAGCTGTTGTAATTGGATCTGATGCAGTCTTTGAAGCTATGGAGAAAGTTAAGTTGATTAGAGAAAGGTTAAAGATAGGTCAGAGCCGTCAAAAGTCATATGCCGATGTTAGGAAAAGAGATCATGAGTTTGAGGTGGGTGATTTGGTGTACTTGAAGAGTTCACCCATGAAAGTGGAGAAGAGGTTTGGTAAAAAGGGAAAGCTTAGTCCCCATTATGTTGGCCCATATAAAGTCTTGATCCGTGTTGGTAAAATAGCCTATGAGGTTGAGTTACCCGAAGAGTTGTCAGCCGTTCATCCTAGTTTTCATGTCTCTATACTTAAGAAGCATATTGGTGATTCCATTGTAGTAGATCCTTCAGAGGGTGCTCATATTCAGAACAGTCTTTCCTTTGATGAGATTCCTATGGAGATTCTAGATTTTTAGATCCGTAGACTGAGGAACAAAAAGGTTCCTTTGGTCAAGTTTTGTGGTGAAACTAGTCAGTTGAGGGCGCTACTTGGGACGCAGAAGCATGCATGCGAGCCAAGTACCCGCACCTCTTTTCTGCGAGTTTAGATCAATTTGAAGGTATTGTTCTTCCTTAATTCAACCTTCTAATCTAAAGTTCAGCTATGTATTTATTCTTGCATGAGTTTTTGTAATTTCTGAGGTATTCAAGAGTTTAGAGAGATTTTGAGCCATTTAGCAAATTGCTTCAACTATGTGTACTCTATTTTTCTTGTGTTCCTAGTCTAACTAGCGACATTCGAGGACAAATGTTTCCAAGGGGCAGATATTGTAAGACCCCGCAAAGTTTCCTCGTAGTCTGAGCCTTAGAGCATGTCAAGTGAAGTGTAATTCTGGCCCTAAAATATTGATAAGTGACTTCATGTAGAGAATTGAATAAACTTTCCAACGATACAAATTTCATCCAAATCTGGTATCGGGGTGAGAAGTTATGGCCGTTTTACTGAGAGTTTTTGGAACCACCCAGGTTCGACGGACGATCCGATGGACCGTCGAGTCTGTGATGGACCGTCGCTTGGCCCATCACAACCAAGGCAGTAACTCTCTTTTCTGGCCCAAGTGCGACGGCCAAAATGACGGACCGTCAAAGAGGCGATGGACCATCGCTAGGACCATCGCGCTCAGGCAGTGTGTCCTCATCCTAGCCAACGTGCGATGGACTATTTGATGGACTATCGTGTATGCGACGGACCATCACTAAGACCGTCGTATTGAGGCAGTGTGTTCATTTTCTGGCCAATGTACGAAGGATGATTCGATGGACCGTCGCTTCGATCGTTGCATCCCCCGTTCTGTGTTTTTAACTCATTCTAATAGGGGGCTTTTTGGTCTTTCCACTCTTTTATCAACCAGATATATTCCAAGCGAAGCAAATGGCTTCATTAATCATCCAAAACACAAGAAAGATAGGGTTCTCCCTCAAGATCAAATCGAAAACCCTTCTACAAGAAATCCAAGAACTCATCATAGATTATACAAATTGAATTGAGACTTGAGTTCCCCAAGTTTGAGGGTTGCAAGAACCCTCTCTCAAGAGTGAGAAGAAGAGTTTAAAGCAAACTTGTTCATCCAATTTCATAATCTAAGGTATGTGGGGTTTTGAACATGGATAATCATTTCACCCTTGTGCCCAAAGTCATATTTAAACTACAATTTTCTGCAACTTATGAGGTTATCCATGAAATTAAATTAGGGTTTTTTACCCGTTGTTATTGGTTGCAATCTTTTGATGTTTTTGATGAATCTAGAGTTTAATGGGATTATTTTTACATGTTTTCTTGAGAAATTGCTGCTGGGTCTATACCCCATGATTTTAATCCTTGAGAAATTAATAGTCGAAATGTTTCAGAAGTTGAAGTATATGAGTATGTTGAGATTATGAGCTAAATTTCTATAAATTCCAGATTTTTATATGATTTAAGAATCTATATGCTATCTAATATGCATTTTCATGAGTTTTAACTTGAGATTGAATTATGGGTCATTAAGTCCTACTTGAGACTTGCAATTTTATAAACTTTTGTGCTATAAGCACCCATGATTTGAGTATTCTGAGATTATTGAGAAATTTTTTGACCTAATCATCATAGAGCTTTGAAATCCACTTCACTACATGAGATTACAGATTTGATTGTTGGGTTCTTAGGAACCACGAGATTATTTTGAAAGTGGATTTTCTTGAAATGAACGAGATAAACTAAAGGGAGTAGTAATTAGCACCGAGATGGGTAAGCTACTATAGTTTCTTACCCCTGAACTACGTGCCACCGTACGTTTGAGATTTTGGGCCTAAGGCCGAGATGATTGGGCCCTAGGCCAAGATGAGTGATCACTGAGTTGAAGTTCTACTCCTTGGCAAGAGTATGATGCCTCTCCCCAATATGGGGTTTCTTCCTTAGGGGAACATGACGTTGGACTCCATGTAGCTTGCATGGTTTATGTCGGTTAAGAGAACCTACCTAAGACTAAAAGTATTTCCCTTGATATAAGTATTTTCTCTAAAGCTTTGAGATAAGTTATTTCCCTAAACTAGAGTATCTTTCCATTGAGATAGAATGTTTTCCCTAAAGTTTGAAACAAGATAATTTCCTAATGTGAATGAAATGCCTTCAAGTATGTTTCAAAGTTATATGATTCTGAATTCTAAGTACTTGAGTTTAAAAGAGTGATGAGTTCTTGAGAATTAAAGAAGTTTTACCCTCCATGAGACATATGAATGAGCTGAAAGTATTGTTTAAATTTTCTTTAGCCTATGGCTAATGAGAATAAGATAAGATTACCGATATCAAAGTTAAACTATGATGACTCACGAGATTTGTGTCACATGCTCCATTCTACATAATTCATGAGCTTTATATTTTATACTTATTCAAGCCATGTGAGTCATTACTTATTGCATGCATGAATTGATTAAAGAGTATTGATATTGTTTTATATAAATGCATGCACCCCCACATGCTCAGTACATTCCCAACTGCTAATCTACATATACGTCTATGTGCTACATTGTCTTATAATATAGGTTTAGGTGCTCAGTACCAGGCTCATCAGTAACTTTCGAGTACTTCCATCTACATTCCTACAATGGTGAGTCCTCACGGTTTGAGGACCTATCTTCAGACATTTCAGTATTTGAGAGACTATGTTATTACTTTCTGTTCATTTCCAGTTAGTTGGGGACCTGTCCCAACGGCTCTCTAGTTCATGGATTAGTAGAGGATTTGTCAGACTAGTTGTTAGATTGTGATTCTATTGAGAGTTCCAGTATTTTGGTCGTTTAGACTGAGTATTTCCTTTGTATTTCCCTTCATATGATATGACTATGCTAGTGTTTGAATTATTTCATCTTCAAATAAGTATTATTAATAGAAGCAGGCTCAAAGGGTTTGTTTGGGGCTACTTGTTACCTTAAGCACCATGTGATATCCCAGGAGACAATTTTGTGTCATTACAGTTATGTAATCAAAAGGTACCCCTTAAGTTTAAAGGAAAATTCTATAGAGTGGCAGTCCATCTAGCCATGTTGTATGGAGCAGAGTGTTGGCCAGTAAAGAACTCCCACATTAAAAAAGTGAAGGTGGCAAAAATAAGAATGTTTTGTTGGATGTTTGGACTTACTAAAGGGGATAAAGTTAGGAGTAAGATTATTGGGCATATTATGAGAAAGGGCACGGATGCCCCAGTTCATAGGTCTGAGAGGCTGGCGTTGGATGGCTTTACGATAAGGAGAGGTAGGCTGAAGAAATATTGGAGGGAAGTGATTAGACATAACATGGAGAAGCTTCATCTTACTAAGGACATGACCCTAGATAGGAAGGTATGGAGGTTGAAAATAAGGGTAGAAGGTTAGGATGAGTGCGTGAGTTATAGCAAGTAGTTAGAAGAGCTCATTTATAGCCGGGTTAGAAATCCTAAGATTTTGTCCATAGGTAGAAGCCCCTAGTAAGGAGGGTTTGAGGGTGGTGGGTGCCTTTGGTATGTGAGTGTATGTTACTGTAAGGTGGTTGTCCTATTCTAGATGTCCTTTTTTTATCTCGTATTTCATATTGCGCTTATTTATCTTATTTTGTGTTGCTCTGATTTCTATTATATTATGTATTATTCCTTATTTATGTTATGCCATACATCCTGATTCATGTTTCATTATGCTCTTGTTTACTATTCTTTATCTTGAGCCAGAGGTCTATCGAAAATAGCCTCTCTACTTCTTCGAAGGTAGCGGTATGGACAGCGTACATTTTACCCTCCCCAGACCCCACTTTGTGGGAATACACTGGGTTTGTTGTTGTATTGTATTTTGACTGTTTAACCCTACTCGTAGTTGAACTTTGGTGTTTTTAGTGCATGCGAGTAGATAACATAGTTTTTGAGGTGTTTGGTCTAGTTTTAAATAAACTTTTTTAAATTTTCAAAGTCTTTGAGTTGAATGTTGGAGATTGGAGCATTATATGGGAATTACTTCAGTTTCATACCTCTGGGATGTTGATTTTGGGTTACTAATTTTGTCCGTTCAAGTGTTGGAGCAATCAAATATATTTTGAGTTGTTATACGAGAAGTAGGAATTTAAGAACATGGTTGACTTCAATCAACATCCAATAATAACTACCTTGATTAAAAATTCCTATTGTTCCATTAAGCCTTGAATTTTGGATTTCTTGTAGTGGAATAGTTCGACTATGTCCATAGAAAGACGTTAAAGTGGCAAAATAAGATTGCCAACTTTCAAAATAATAGGCTAAGTCTGGAACTTGGTTAGAATTTTCTAAGTCTGGGACCCCTTGACAAGCTTAAAGGACTGATTTAAGCTTACAAATTTGCGGGATCTTATAATATCTCCCCCTTGGGAAAATTCGTCCTAGAATGAAACTGACTGAGAGAGGAGAAGCGATAACTGAAGTACATATTGGACATGAATAACTGAAACATGATTACACGACTGGCATGACTGATAAACTTAATGTATCATATTGAACATGCATATCTGATGCATGAGTATTGGTTCATTAATACTTGATCGACATTTTTGATAAGTTGAGCTTCTTATAATGAGAATGCATATCTGATGCATGATTATATGACTGAACCGACACATGAATACATAACTAAATATGCCATGGTATTTGATACTAAGCTGGTGATGGGAATCTAAACATGGAACTGAATACTGAGTTTATAACTAAAACTGAGTCTGGAACATGACACCTGAGCTGGATATCATGATCTGAACTGAGCACCTAGAATACATGGCTTACGACTGAGGTCGGAGTTTTGAGGGTCAACTTACGAGTATCCCTTATCCAAAACTAGACTCATTATGAGAAGACAGAGAGACATGTTTAAGTCATAGATGTTCGGGGGAATTATCGTATATCTCCCTCTTGGGACACTATGTCCCTTAAAGAATGCTGAACTCACTTTGTTGTGATATTGAGGAAAACTGAAGCGATGCACGAGGGACCTACAGATTGAATCTTGACTGAATACCTGGAATTTGAAACTAGGGCATGATACATGAACCAAGTTGAACATTCCACTACCTAGTTGGTCTTTCTTAAAATGATCACATTCATGAGATTCTGAATAGTATGATTAGATGAAAAGATAGAGAAATCACACCATCTGAACTTATCCATCCAACTGCTAAACTGACTTACCAACTTTATGGACTAACTCATGCTAAAAACTTATACTTGACGAAAGCATTGGTATGACATTCTTTCTATAGAGTTCTAGTGACTGTAGGGAGAAAGTGAATCTTGGTCTGGCCGGAATAGGACATCTAAAAAGGTGATCGCTACATGGATGGTATTCTTGTATTAGGAGGAAAGGCCTAAGAAACATCGTCTTAGATAAAGTGACTAAACCTTATGCGCTGCAAGTGAGACTACTGAAAAGATTCACATGGGAGCTAAGCACGAATGCACAAATGTACTAACTTATCTGGTTAACTAAATAACTAATAGCTGAATACTGGACATGTAAAACTGAACTGCACTTGGTTTAAATAGCTGGACTAGAGTTATAGAGTATTATGAATAGAAGTTAATGATTGTCTGGGTAACATGAGGTAACTAAGCATGAGTAAGGGAAAGTTGCATTACCTTAGGTACAGAATATAGGACCAGGAGTCTAACATAATTTGGAAACATTCTGTAACTAAGGTACCAAAATACTAATAACTGAGTAACTAATGGATATAAGCTATGGTTGGGTAATCTTAAAACTGGACCGAGTTTTTGATCTGACTAGACTTAGACTGGGACTGAGATTGTAGTTGAGACAATAATTGAGATTGTAACCATAACTAAGACTGTAACTGAGACTGGATGTTGGTTTTCTATATCTTAGGTTTAGACTGGTATGGGAGTTCTTAATCCTGATGGCTAAGTAGCTAATAGTTGAAAGACATGGTTCTGTGGGACTATCTGAGTCCTTTACTAACTATAATTAACACTGACACTGAGGGATGAGGGATGGAACATCAACACCATGGATTCACCGAGGGGTCTAAACTGTGGATATACATGACATAATATGAGTTTGACTGAACACTAGGAGTAAAGTCATGAATTGTGTGGGCTAAGCATACTATAAAGCATGGCATGAGTGCATGAGTCGTGAGCTGCACAAACTGGGTTTGGAATTTCTAAATTCGTGGAACATGATCCACAATAATGGATGAACTTGGACTCCTCAAACAAGGAACTTGAAACACACACTATTCTATGAAAAGCGCATGGATATAAGTTGTATTCGTGGCACTAAAACATAAAGCATGTGTAAGTATCAAAAGGGTTGAAGTACATAACTTTGCACTGAGGTAGGAATGGATTGGGAATCATCTTCCCTTACTCTGCATCAGAGGCCTCTACCTAAGGTATACCAAGTATAGCACAACATTGACTATGCCTGCTCCCAAACTAAATAACTCATATCTACAAGGATGTGCTTCTTGAACTCTACTTCAAGCACCTCTAGTACCACTTATATCACTCTATGAACTACCTCTAACTGTAGATACAAGAGTAGAGAAAAGCTGAAGGTGAGAATCCTACTGGGTAAGACTAAACATACACGAAGGATTGTTTCTTACTATATGACCAATCTTCTCATATATGTAATATACTATACTACTTAAATCAAGTTGAGGAGTCTCAGAATAACTAAAATGGACTCCTTGTCCTAAAGAATCAAGACTTGAGCTCTTGCCTCTATGTCGTGACCTCTAGCTACCTAAAACTATAAGAACTAGAAATCTACTATCCAAACCCTATAAAGCTACATGAATTGGTCCACTATTATAACCATGACCACTTCTCCTAGATAACTCTTTACCCTGAGATGTATGTCCATTGAACTTGCCCCGTCAATAAGTCTTCTTAATGTAACACCATCAAGATTACTCTAATGAATTAACTCAATCAATTTAGCATGATCTATAATGTTCTGAGAAGAAGCTTATAAGACAAATATCTAGGATATATCCATCTGATAATAACCTACCAACCCTTAGACAAACCTTTTTATCCTTTCTAAGTCAGTGGAAATACTAGCAGTGGCATATCTAGATAGTGCATGAAAATGAACCTCATACACCAAAATAGTCATAGAGCCCTACTCTAGGCAATCAAACTAATCTGTCATCTAATTTCTCACACCATAAGGAAAGAACCTTTCTACAAAAGCCTCAGAAAAGTGGGTCCATGTCATAGTAGGCAAACCCAATGGCTTAAAGCTATCAAGAGATCTCCACAATTGTCTAGCCATATCAGTCAATTGATAAGTAGCATATGCGATTCCATTAGTCTCAAAAGACTTGAAGTTATTGAACTTCTCTTGACAGTCAAATAAAAACTAATAGGCATCCTCTTTAATCACACCACTACTAAAGGATCTAAGTGAATGAAACTTTCAAAACTCTTTTGATCATCTGAAGTTATCATAAGACTTAAAGAAATTGGAGAGATAATGAGTCTAGTAGGCAATGAATCAATATAAGAGGGTATAATAGAAAATAGGTGTGACCCTAAAGTCATAAAACTATAAGTATGAGATTGACCTAATGGCAGAATACCTAATAGATCTTGAGAAGTACCTGACACACCCAGTGGAACACCTGTATAGAAGACGCCACCCAAACTACTCAATAGATAAATTAATAAACCCTATACTTCTGGGGTAGCTACTAAACTCATTGGAACCTAAGATGGCTCCACTTTCTCTCTTAGACAGTCTTCAACATCATAATAACTCTTAGGCTCGGGATAGGCTGCCCTAGCATATCTTCTAGTTGGAGCAGCTCCCCATGCTTAACCTCTACCTCTAGTTTGATAATGACTTGTCTCTTTCCCTGACCGAGGCTTCAACAATGGGTGCTGGCCAGGATCCTCAATATCACTAGATCTAGTCCTCACTATCTACACAAAAGAGATTAGAATATAAGTTTTAGAAAGATAATATAGAGTAGAGGAATTTGGAATTAGCCTAAAACATTGGATCACACAGTACCTCAAAATCTTGCTACCACGACATGAACTCACCCATCACAAGTCAAATACAAATTGGTATCTACATTAAAAGGGTATAAAAGTAGAAGTGAGTATGTTCCACTTGTACATATACAACAACCAACACATAGAGGAAATAAAAAAGATGCAAATGCAATGTAATAAAATAATGGTGGGATTTTTGTATACACTTTCCAAGCCTCGAAGCTGCATAATGGGACACATAGGGGGTTTTCAACCGATATACCTTTAATAATATAATTTTAAACCCCCACTCAGATATATAATAATAATAATAATAATAATAATAATAATAATAATAATAAAGGCAATTAATGCTCAAGACATATTATTAGAAAGTTAAACCCCTAACTAGGTGGCACAAAAATAAATAAGGAAATTAAATGCACAAGTAATGCCTAAAATATCATATAAAGCCCCTACTCGGGCATCACAATAAATACATCCTCTTAATTTAATAATAATATACAAATAACCCCAACTTGAGTACACAGTATTAATAATATTATCAAAAGCACTACTCCTACAACTAATTCCCTAACACATAGCATGCTTTACATGAATGGTTAACTACCCACCCAATCTAAAGAAAGTTAAGTTGTAACCTACCTCAAAGAGCCAAAAGTACAAGCCTAGACCTTCAATGCATAGTCTTTCCTTCATGAATGGCCTTAGAATGAGGTAGGTATATCAAAAACATAATCTACACATCAAAAGAAAGCTAATTATACCCATATCAGCTACTTCATTTATTTCAAAAAGCATTACCTAATTTGGCTTGGCAAAGAGTTCAAGAAAAATATAGAAGACTTTTGATCTTATGATCCTAAATTAACGTTATGCCAAATGTACCAAAATGTGCTTTAATTCCTTAGTATTAAACATATCATGTGAAAGTTGAAATTAAAATATTTCCAAAAAAGAAAAGAGGTCATCCTTTTTTAGATGTATTAAAAAGTAAAGTAGGTCAATCTTTTTGAAACCAATAAAGTATAATTAAATCGAGTCGAAAATTAGTCTCCAAATGGGTTTGAAAATAAAAGACATAAAAATAGAATTTTATTTTAGAAACATATTTTACGTGTCAATAGGAGTCTTTAAATGAATACCCATATAAAAATGAATTAAATCGGTGTTCAAATTGATGAAAAATCATTTTATGAGTTTACCCAAAAAATCTCCGAATTCTAGTTTAAAAACAAGATTAAAAGGACTTTATAAAGATATAATCAATGAGAATTAATAAAATAAGAGTTTGGAGATTACCCAATAACCAGTTAATAAGAAAATCATAGAAATTGCCTTTTCCCCGAAGCTCTCAAGTCTAGAACTAGTGAAAATCACAAAAATGGAGTATTTGTACTATTATGTGGATAGTACCTCACGATCATGGTCAACCCTTCACATTTGCAATAGCTGACGACTTGAACCACTCACGTTCCTAATGGGTCAACAGCGTTCACAAAAAGGCAACATTAGACCTAATTCCCAACTTTATTTTTCAATCGCAACCACTACCTTATGATCATAATGAAGGACTTTTTCCATCTCCACACTTGTGGCCAAGGGATTGTATTCACACAGAAGGAATGGTGCACCAGATATTAGTCGTTGCATGAGCTGAATTTCACAACTTTAAAGTTTCTGAGTGGACCCTCGAGATTTGTTTGAGCCCCCACAAAAATAAACCAAATTTGTTACTAGGCTATTTTTAATATTCCAGACTCATTGACACCATTGAATTTTTAAAAATAGGTCATTTATAATAAATTAGCCCCCAAGACCCTTAGAAACTTATTATAACTAGTTTCCAAAAGGACGACCAACATGAAGGCTCAGTTGATATGCCCAAATCACAACTCTCATTAGAAAGTGTAAGCAGTCGCTGTCAAATATAGAACCCAATTGGGTTGGGTGTCGAATCCCACAGGGAATACTGTGTTCACTAAGTATTGTGGTTGTTATTAAGCTGTTGATCGAAGGTTCAAAAATAAAGGGGTTTTGATTTATCAATTGGATTTAAATGCTTATCATAGAGAGTAATCCAAATATCAATTGTATTGCAAATAGTAATTCAAGAAGAGTCTTCAAACTAGGGTTATGGTTATCGAGATTCTTAGTCAACTAGGGTTGTGAACTATTTTAGATTCCCAATGAATAATTTTAATTGCAAGATTAATTGAATTCTATGATTTGCCCATTAGTTTCTCAACCTAAAATGAGTAACTTATCCCTTAATTCTTTCAAACTTAAGGAACATGTTATTTATTCAACTATATTCTCACATGGATTGATTCGGTTAAGGCATCTATCCTCCATTCAAAGGTTGAAGCCTTAAGATTTGTGTAAGCCCTTTCTTTTCCCGACAAACACTTTTCTATTTGAAAGTGATATTCTTGGTCTCACTTTTCAAGTTTGCAACCAAGAAAAGTCATTAAAGTGAAGAAGAGTTTATAAAATAACAATTAATCATGGAAACCTACTAGATTCACAACCCCAGTTCATCTATTCACATCAAGTCTCCCATAACCCTAA
>NC_061120.1:33737669-33794931 GCF_002878395.1 Capsicum annuum | reverse complement strand
ATGACTAGTGATCCACCAAATCGGCCATCACTTTTGTTTCAATAGCTCCAATTTTCACCCCCCTTGTCCAACTGTATTACTTCTTTTTTTTGCTGCATTTTTTATCCTGCACACTTCACAAACACGTCACCAATGCACTAAATGACAAAAATAATTTAACTAATGCTTTACAACAACACATAGTGGGTTTCCTCCCACTAGCACCTGATTTATCATTGTGGCACAACAAATTTATCTCGATTACTCAAACTTTATCGAGATAGACATTATCAATACTCCTTATCGAGTCCATTGGACCAATATTGAGTTTCACAAGCTACCCATTTACCTTGAAGTCACTTTCTTCTTCATTTTCAAGTTTCACTACTCCAGATGAGTAGATTTGACTCACTTTAAATGGGTCAAACCATTTGGATGTGAGCTTACCTGGAAACAGTTTGAGTCTAGAGTTGAACAGAAGCACCAAGTCACCTTTTTGGAAATCTTGCTTTTCAATTTTGTGGTTGTGGTATTTCTTCATTCTTTCTTTGTATAGATCAGCCCGATCATAAGCACCAAGATGGAACTCGTCCATCTCATTGAGCTGCCCCAGTCTCATATTCATTGCCTCATTCCAATTCAAGTTGTCACTTCAGTGCCCACAACGCTTTATGCTCTAGCTCAATTGGAAAATGACACGCCTTACCATAAACCAATTAGTATGGCAACATGCTAATAAGTGACTTAAAAGCCGTTCGATATGCCCATAAGTCATCGTCCAGCTTCCTAGATGAATCCTTCCTGCTAGCATTTATAGTCTTGGCAACGATAACTTTGATTTCCTGATTAGAAATTTCTACCTGCCCACTAGTTTGTGGGTGGTATGGTGTAGCCACTTTATGTTGCTTAACTCCATATTTTTCCAAGGTAGCTTTGAACATTTTCTTGCAAATGTGTGATCCTCCATCACTGATAATGGTACGTCATACCCCAAAGTGAGAGAAGATGTTTTTCCTTAAGAATGCAACTACTCTCTTCCTTTCATTATCTGCTAGAGCCACTGCCTCAACCCATTTTGACACATAGTCAATGGTCATTAATATGTACTTCATCTCAAATGAGCTCACGAAGGGACCCATGAAATCAATGCCCTAAACATTAAATAATTCTACCTCCATCATTTTAGACATTGGCATCTCATGGTGCTTTGAGATGGACCCTTTCCTTTGAAATTGGTAAATCTCTTCACAAACTCGTAGGTATCTTTGAACAAAGAGGGCCAATATTCACCACTCTAAAGCACTTTCCTTACAATACGATCACCTTCATAGTGACCTCCAAGTGGGGAAGAATGACTCGCTCCCAGTATACTCAACATATCTATTTTTGGGATGCACCATCTAATAATACCATCCATACATTGCCAAAAAAGATACGGCCATCCCAGAAGTAATAGGTCACATCATGTAGAAACTTTTTCCTTTGATAAAAGAAAAGATTTTCTGGTATCACCTTGCTCACCACATAAATTGCAAAATAAGCATACCAAGGTATTTTCTCCATAACAGCAGCCAAGATTTCCTCATCTGGAAATGGATCATTGATCTCAAATTCATCTTTAACTGCTTGTTCACTTTCTATCCTGGATAGATGATCCGCAACTTGGTTCTTACAACCCTTTCTATCTTTGACTTCAAAGTCAAATTCTTGAAGTAGCAACACCCATCTGATCAACCTTGGTTTTACATCCTTTTTTGCCATCAAATATCTCAAGGATGCATGGTCAGTGTGGACCATCACCTTGGTTCCTAGCAAATAAGCCTGGAACTTCTCAAAAGCATAGACTACTACAAGAAGTTCCTGTTCTATGACGGTGTAGTTCTTTTGAGCTATATCCATCGCTTTGCTGGCATAATAGATTGGATAAAACAATTTGTCTTTATTTTGTACCAGCACAGCTTCCAGGGAAACACTTCTTGTATCACATATGATCTTAAATAGTTTTGACCAATTTGGTGCAACAATAATAAGAGCATCAACTAGCTTCCCTTTAAGGTATTCAAATACCTTCAAGCAATCATCATCAAAGAAGAATTTGACTTTCTTCTCCAAAAGTTTACAAAGGGGGTTTACAATCTTTAAGAAGTCTTTTATAAACCTCCTATAGAAGCCAGCATGACCAAGGAAAATATGCAACCCCTTCACTGAAATAAGCGGTGGAAGCTTCTCTATAACCTCAACTTTAGCTCGATCAACCTCAATCCCCTTTGCTAAAATTTTGTGTTCGAGAATAATGCCCTCCTTCACCATGAAGTGACATTTCACCCAATTAAGCACAAGATTGAACTCCTCACACTATTGTAAGGCCCTACTCAGATTTACCAAGAACAACTCAAACGAATCTCCTACCACAAAAAAATCATCCATGAACACCTTCAAGGTGTCTTCAACCACATCTAAGAAAATACACATCATATAGCATTGAAAGGTAGCGGGTGCATTACATAACCCAAATGGCATCCTCTTAAATGTAAAAGTTCCATACAGGTATGTAAATGTCATTTTCTTCTGATCCTCAGGAGAAATATAGATTTGATTGTAGCCAAAATAATATCCAAGAAACAATACCACCCCCTTCCCACCAACCAATCAAGCATTTGACCCATAAAGGGCATCGGGATGTGGTCTTTCAAAGTCCGTGAGTTTACTTTGCGATAGTCCATGCAAAACCTCCATCCAGCTATAGGATTGAGGGGAATCAACTTATTCTTTTCATTTGCAAAAATAATCATGTCCCCTTTCTTAGGCACACATTGAATTAGGCTTACCAATTTACTATCGAAAATTGGGTAAACTACTCCTGCGTCCACCACTTAATAATTTCCTTCTTAACCACCTCTTGTATCGGTGGGTTAAGATGGTGTTAATGCTCGATGGTTGGATTAAATTCTTTCTCAAGTTATATCTTATGAGTGCAGATGCTAGGGAGATACCAATAATATCTGTAATAGCCCAACCTATTACTTTTTTGTACGTCTAAAGCACCGAAATAAGTGCTTCCACCTGTTGTTCATCTAAGTCACCTGTAATAATAACTGGCAATGTATTCCTACTACTCAGAAACACATATCTCAAATGACCAGGAAACTCTTTCAGCTCCAAAGTGGGTGGCTCTTCAATAGACAGCTTGGCTGGTGGACTGAGATGATTTTTCATGTCCAAATCCAACTTTTAGGGTGAATAAGAATAAGACCCCATGCCTGTAAGTCACACACATTCTCCTCATAATATTCAATACCGTCTTGATCAAAATTCATTAATACAACAGCTAAAGTCTTCACCACAAATTTTTCTTTCAATAGGTACTTCATGCTCCTCCTTATAATAAACATCCACGATAGAAAATACACTCATATCTTTATGCTATTTGATGGACTGTCATACATCAAATAGAACTACTTCATTATTCAGCCTAAATAGTAGCTCATTTGCCTTTAGATCAATAAGTACAGTCTCGATTATGAGGAAAGGTCTACCCAAGATTATGGGCACCTCAAAGTCCACCTCATAATTAAGAATGACAAAATCAGCTGGAAATATGAAACTGGCCACCTTAACTAATACATCATATAGAATCCCTACAGGCCACTTCACAGACTTGTCTGCCATAACTAATCTCATGTTCGTGGGAGTATGATCCCCCAAACCCAGTTTCTTATACACTGCAAGCAGCATCAAGTTTATACTAGATCCTAAATCACATAAAACTTTTGGAAAATCAAGAGGCCCAATAGTACACGAGATAGTAAATGCTCCTGGGTCTGACTTCTTCTACACCAACGACCTGATAAAAATATCACCACAATGATGGAGATTATCCACTATCTTACAACTAACTGTCCACTTCTTTGTAACAAGGTCTTTCATGAACATTGCATATCTAAGTATTTTCTCCAATGCCTCCACCAATGACAAGTTGATTGCCAACTGCTTAAGCATGGTCATAAACTTGCCAAACTTTGTGTCGTCAGCCTTCTTTTTCAACCGATGGGGAAATAGAGAAGGTGGTTTTGGGAGTGTAGTAACCACTACTTTGGTCTCCTTTTCCTTTCTCTTCTCTAGCTTATCAATCTGCTGATGGTTGGATGGTGTATTATCAATAACTTTATCCATTTTCTCAGACTCCACTAGATATATTTCTTTATGCTCAATATCCTCTGCACTCACAGATTTGCCTACAGACGGTCTTGTTAATACCTTACCACTCCATGTGGTAATTTCCATGTAGGAGCTATTATTTTGAGGATTCTAAATTATATCACTTGGAAAAGTTTCGCTCTTTCTCTGATTTAATACTGCTAAGAGTTGGCTCATTTGCTGCTCCAACTATTTGATAGAAGTAGAGTGTGAGTTTACCAACTGACTCATGAAAGACAAATCACTCTTTATAGTAGTCACCTAAGAGTTGGTAGTCTCGACTCTCTTTAATAGTTTCTCCATTATGTCCTCCATGGACATCTTTCTAGAGCTAGTTGTTGCATTATCTCTGCTTCCAAGAGGTACATATAGTCCACTCCTATCATATTTGATCTTCTAGTTCCCTTGATCTCTATCCTTATAACTAGCTTTGTGATAATATTTCTGACCTTGATTTTCTTAGCTATTACCTCGAAAAACCCCTGATTATTTAGATAGTTTTCCTCTTCTTTCGAATCAGAATCAGCTCTTCCCTGGGATGTAACAGCTTTCACCTTCTCTATTTTTCCAGACAATAGATTTTTAGTCAACAAATCCATCTGTGAGTTTTAAATATGCCATATCCTGGTCACATTCTTTCTCCTTTTTACAATGTTGTGTAGTCATACTACCAGACACAGTAGGGATTGCTACCATAGAATCCCTAGTATGCCAAGCTCTACTTTGTTTGGTCATCCAATCAAGTATCTCTAAGGCCCCTGGAAAAGTAAAGTCAACAAATGACCCTCTTCCAAAATTATCCACGTCTAGCTTCGTAATAGAGTTCAAAGTCCGATAAAGAGTCTCCATCAAATGAATATCCATCATCTTATGGTTCGGGCATTGCATCAGCTTTTTTTAAACCTCTTTTAGATCTCATAAAGAGCTTCAGTGGGATGCTGTCAGAAGATAATAATTTCATCCCTCAACTATACCCTTCTGGAGGGTGGAAAGAACCTTTCTAGGAAAGCTTCTTTTAACTGCCTCTAGTTGGTTATAGATTCGGGAGTTAGTTTATTTAGCCATAGTGTCGCCTCCCCAGACAGAGAGAACAGAAACAAATGTAGGAGAATAGCATTCTGTCCCCTCTTTGATTATTAAAAGACTTGTAAATGATGACAAAATTCACCAAATACATGTTTGTATCATCTTCAGGAAGACCACTGAACAACCCCTTAAGATAAAGAAGTTGAATCATCATGCTGGTGATATTAAATTTAGCTCCTGGTGTTGTAGGTGGAGGGATGATAGCTTCAGTTGCACCTACTCCATCCATTCCATCTTCGTCGTCATTCAGAACAAACTGTACTGGTTGACATTCTTGTCTTACCCTAAAGGGGAAATTTCTATTTACATTCTGAATCACTGGTGCAGCCACATTCTCTGCATGCCTTGGGTTAACAGGATCTAACAAGTCATCATCACCCAAATCATCATCATCAAGATTAGGATGACGTGCATGTTAGCCGTCATTTTGCTGATTTGGTTGAGCGCTAGCTAGGGCAGCTAGTCTTCAGCATCTAGGGGGTCTTCCATTTTGCCAATTAATTATGATTTTGGATGTATTGGTAATAATGGTTCGCCTGATCTCCTTGTACTTGGCATACACAATAACTCCCCTACACAGAACAAAAACAACAAACAAAAGTAAAATTTAGGAAACTTGACCAAAGGTCAATTAACAAACACAAACTTAATTGACAACCGAATTTTCCGACAACGATGCCAAAATTTGATACACATAAATCAAAACTCTCGTTAGAAAGTGTAAGCGGTCACTGTCAAATATAGAACCCAACTGTGTTGGGTGTTGAATCCCACAGGAAATACTATGTTCACTAAGTATTGTGGTTGTTATTAGACTGTTATCGAAGGTTCCAAAATAAAGGGGGTTTTGAATTATCAATTGGATTTAAATACTTGTCACAGAGAGTAATCCAACTATTGATTGTATTGCAAATAGTAATTCAATAAGAGTCTTCAAACTAGGGTTATGGTTACCGAGATTCTTAAGCAGCTATGGTTGTGAACTATTTTGGATTCCCAATGAATAATTTTAATTGCAAGATTAATTAAACTCTATGATTTACCTATTAGTTTCTCAACCTAAAATGAGTAACTTATCCCTTAATTCTTTTAAACTTGAGGAACAAGCTATTTATTCAACTATATTCTCACATGGGTTGATCCGGTTAAATGCATCTATCCTCTATCCAAAGGTTGAAGCCTTTAAATTTGTGTAAACCCTTTTTTTCCAACAAACACGTTTCTATTGGAACAAGTGGTGTTCTTGGGCTCACTTTTAAAGTTTGCAACCAAGAAAAGTCATTGAAGTGAAGAAGGGTTTATGCAATAACACTTAATCATGGGAACCTAGTAGATTCACAAGCCCAGTTCAGCTATTCACATCAAGTCTCTCATAACCCTAAATATGGGAGCTTAGCCACACATCTCCATAAAAGAAATAGATGAAGTCATTGATTTATTCATAAATTAATTCAAAATTTACTTACAAAATCACAATTATTGTTCTTTAATCTTCAATAGAGAAAATGATAATGAAAGCTAGATTCCCAATTCTAAACTTTAATCTTAGAGAAAAACTATGTAACAATCTGTTTCAAGTATGAAAAACCCTAATAAAAGATGAAAAAGATAAAAAAGATGTCCAATAAAACCTAAAACTGAGTATTTATATATTCCCAGGTAAAAAGAATTTAAAACTCAAATAATATAAAATACGTGTCCAAAATGACGGTCAAAGTGGTGGTCTGTCGCAAGGCTGAAAGTTCACCATTTGGTCCATCGCTGCTGATCCTAGAGGGTAACTTTCTGGATAAGACTTGATGGCTGGAATGGTGGTCCATCGTAAGATCAATGGTCCACCATGTTGGCCGTCACAGAGCATTTCAAGATCCCTAGTTCTAATGAGCGCCTACAGCCATAGTGGTGGTCTATAAAAAAACTAAATGGTCCAACACATGGTTCGTCGCTGGGTCTTAAGATTTTATGGGTTCTGCCTCGATCTGACAGTTGAGATTGTGGTTCATTGCAAAACTGATTGTCCACCATTTTGACCGTTCGAAGTATTTTTCAGCTAATTTTCTGAGTCTCTTCCTTCAGTCAGCTCCTTACCTAGAAACACTAAAAACTAGTACTAAATGCAACCTTGGTTGCTCAAAAATATGCAATTTTCCTAAGAAAAAGATGAAAAATGTTTGATCACAAGCTAGATCACCAAGGACCTAACCTAACTATGCTACTAACAAATCAATATGTTAGATCTAATGAAACTATCTAAATTATCATTTGGTGCTCGAAACAAAAAACATTGGTCAAGGTCAAACTTATGGCTTTTAAAGTCTCTAAGTCTATATTTTTTTATTAAGATTCAAATGCCTGAATCTAATTGCATATCTGAATAATTAAGATGTTATCTTTAGATCTGTAAGCTGAATGGTTAAGACTAGTTTTTCAATATTTGAATATGCAAAATTTATTTATTTGTATATATAATAAAAATATAATTCAAATAAAAATAATTATATATTAGAAAAATATTTGATTTAATACAATAAATTATTATTTAATTAAAACATATTTATATTTGTTAGTGATAGTGGAGATGGTTTGTAATAGTGGTGGTGGTAGTGATTGGTGTTAATTATTATTAATGTTGGTGGCGATAGTTGTGATGGTAGATATGTTTCGAATTGTAGTGACTATTATGATAGTGGTAGTGATGTAAAGTTAGTTGATGTTTGTAGTTCGAGGCGTTGATTGTGATAGCTTAAAAATAAATGCTTGATAGTTGACGATGTGTTGGTGGTAGTTGAAGATGTTATTAGCTGTGATGGTAGAGATGATTATTAGTAGAGATATATTGTAGCGATGATGGTGGCTGAAGTGGTGGTAGAGGTGGCGACACTAGTGACAATAGTGGTGGTGGTCGAAGAATGTGTGGATGCTCATGGTGTGTTAGTAGTAGTCAGTGGTGGCGCTAGTTGTGATAGATTATTTGGTTACTAGTTGGGATTGACTGATAGTGGTTGATGGTGGTGGTGGCGGTGGTGGTGGAATTAGGATTGATGGTAGTGATAGTGGTGAATATAATTAAAATAATAAAGGTGGTAGATATGGTAGCGACTGAAAATAGTGGTTAGTAGCAATTATGATTATGAATGGTGGAGGTGGCTAGTTGGTGGTGGCGGTTGGTGGCTAAGTGGTGGTTGACAATAGTGATGGTGGCAAAGGTGGTTAGTGGTAGTGACTGATGATTATGGGTAGAATGGTGGTATACTATCCAACATAAGAATACCTCCAAATGATTAAGACTTTGTTCCAAATTTGAATGATTAAGACATATTCAGACCTATTAAGAGCCAAAAGATTGATGAAAAACAAATGCACTTAATGGTCTGAAGTCTGAATCATTCAGATTCAGACCTTCATTAAGTGGAAAAAAATAAGGGTTAAGATTCTCAAACTCTCCCAAATCACTCTCAAATGCACGTAAATTCTGTCAACATCCCCACAACTCACAAATAGAATGTATCAACTATGAGAAAGTTGAAAATAATCAAAATACATATAAAGAGAAAGATCATAACTATAGTTGTTACAAGGTGTTGCTTAAATAACCATTTTACCACCTAGGCAATATTGTTGGTATAAATTCCTTTTTTTCTTTTCTTTTATTCCATTCTTCTATTTTCAAGCATCAGGGGCTCAATTTGTCAATTAAAAGATCATTTTAATCAAAATAGACTTAGTTTTAGTCTGTTTTGATATTTCTTGTTAAGGCTTCACATTGAAGGGTCTTGGCTTGAGTTTTATTTTTTTATGGTAGGTTATGGCTTAACCTTCAATAAACTAGACTACATAATTAAAAATTCATATAAAGTATGATATGGGTTGGTTGTTTCATCATAAGACTCATATTTTGAGATAGTTATTTTATCTATTTCTCATGTGGGGGCCTGTTTATGTAATATTGTTGACTTGAGAGACTATTATTGTTGTGATGCTCAAATAGGGGCTTTTGTGACCCTTATATTTTACTAGAGGGATAATTATTATAGTGATACCCAAGTAGGGGTCTATCTTATTGTGATTGTTGATTGGGGGCTTAAATTGATATTATTAATGTCTTACATGACTATTCATTGCTATGGTGCCATGTGATGTCTAATATCATGATTATAGATATTTGGGGAGCTTTGAGCTTATTTTATACTATTATTGAATTGATTCATTATATGGTATTATTATGGTTATGAAGATGAATTCTCATTTCATTCATCCATATAATGGAATCAGTACCACAACAAAACACTAAATTTTGAAAAAAATGAAATATTTCATAAAACCCTTGATTGGAGATTTTTTCGGCTAGGTTGATTGAGATATGAGATTGATACTGTAAAAGTATATGGGTTTCGATATGGGTTTCGAACCTTTCAAGGTCCTATGCTTGAAGATTATGCTCAATAGGTATATATGAGGCCATGCAATGGCTACCATATGATGGCTTACTTCATCATTCATCCCACTACATTTTCATTGCATTTGATCATTTGCATATCTATTTATATATTTGTTATCCTATATTTAGACTTTATTTATATATTTGTGTATAGTTATTAGTGTATAGAAATTATACTTGTACAATTATTAGGAGATAAGGTTTGAGCTACCATTGAGAACTTTTCTATATGCAGGCAAAAGTGTGCTCATACTAATTTTTTAAGAAGTAGTACATACTGAAGCATGCTCATAGAATTCCTTAATTATTTAGTTTTCTACTTTGTCCAGTCAGCCTATGATACCTACTAGTACAAGTGGACCGTACTCACTCATACTCTTGTTCCCTTTTAGTGTAGATTCCAACATAAGTGCAACTCGTGCTAATTTATGTTGTGAGAGCTACTTTAAAGTACTAGTGAGCTCTCATTTGGGGCCTTATTCCAGACTTCTTTTATTATTAATGTCTTCACTTGTCTGCACGGACATAGATGTAGTATCAAATTTAGTATTATCTTAGATACTCTTTATACTTATGATACCAGGTTTGTAATTTGATTATACTTTCATTCTGATATTTAGTATTATAATTAGTATGGTCTGAATTTATTCTAGAAGTCTTATATTGCTTCATCTCTTATTTTTTGTATTTTATTTTTTGGATTTATGACTTACTACCAAGGTTGGGTTGGGGAAGGTACCACTTTGACCTTAATTTCTAGGTTGTGAAAAATTGGGATAAGAATGCTAGATTTATCGATCTTTTTAGTAAAAAAGCACGATGTTTGATAGAGTCTATCAGATTGATTCTGTATCTATCATGTCTAATATTCTAAACTTATATTCCATTCTTTTTATGCAGATGGCGTGGACTAGATCCAAAAATATTGTGGATACTGAGACAACACATTTATTTGAGTCCCTATTAGGGGGAAAGACAGGGGGTATGGCTAAGATAAAGGTAGAGCATCCTCTCTTGATCTTAAGATTAAGGTTAATGGAGAGGTTTATCAGATAAAGAATATGGGACCAGCTCAAGCCCCTTGGTGTTTTATGATTACCAGATATTGCAAGGTCTATTAGTTTATTTTTGGGGTTGTTTGGATAGCATTACCAGATTGGTATTCTACTGGGTACACTAGATAGTTCTCAAACTAGAAGAGGTATACAAAAATCAAGATAGGCTACTACTCATGGTTTTCAAACTCCCAAGGCATAACTAGCTACTGTAGTTATCCTATGTGTTAATGTTTTACATACTAAATTGGTTCTCCCACCTATTTCTCTTAGTCCTATTATGTCTGCCAATGAATGGAAGAGATTTGAAAGATTTATCAAATTGTACCTCCAAAGGTTAGTGGTTCCATTAGTGAAGATGCTTATGAGTTTTTGATTAACTATTAGGAGAGGTTGCATAACCTCATTTTGTTTGAGTCCTATGGTTTTGCTTACACTACCTACTAATTAACAAATATGGCTAGGAAGTGGTGGAGATATCTTGTAAGTTGTACCTTCAATTGTCATGGATCTATCTTTTTAAGGCTTTCTTAATGTAATATATGCCCTTTATCTTGAGGGACTAGAAGATGGATAAGGTTGATCTATTAGAGTAGGGCTCCAAGATAATTTCAAAGTATGAGGCTTGTTTTCATAAGTTGTCTAGATATGCCTTTGTTAGTATCTCTGTTGAGTCTTACAAAGTTTGTTAAGGGTTTTTCTAGTTATCACTGGTTGGTGATGGATCAATTAGAAATTTTTGGTGGATTTTTATAGTATAATGGATCATACCAAGATGATTGATAAAATTTGCCAGGATATGTAGGGTGGTTGGGCTAAGAAGGTGTGTCGATAGGGTTATTTCAGTGGTTATATAAACGAGATAAGGATTTCTTAGGTAGAAGTTCTCATAGTTATCATAGTAGACTGATTCAGGCAGCCTTGAGATTTCAAATAGTAGGTTTATAGGTTTTGAGACTTTGAGTTATTAGAGATCAAGCCATGCAGGTTAAGGGTCTTGTTATAATCATTTGGTTATATAGGGTGTTCTTATTCTGGGCCTTCTCAGTGTAATTCTTTGAGTAGAGAATATTTTGCATGTGATGAGCATTGTCACTTAGCAAGGGATTATCCCTAGTGTGTGATTGGTTTTTCCTAGTAGAGATCTCAACTTCAACTTTATTTAACTCTAATTTTAGAAATTAGAGGTCATACACATGGGAGTAGAGGTAATCTTAAAAGTACCATAGGTAGATCTAAGGGAACTTATGATAATGAGTCACTTAGTCTGGTAGAAAAAATAGACAATGTTATGCTTTTCCAAAGAGACACAAGATAGAAGCCTTTGATGTAGTGATTACAAGTATCATACCAGTTTGTCATCATCCCATTATAGTACTGTTTGATCCTAGGTCTATATTTTCTTATGTAAACACATATTTTTCAACTAGTATAGATGCTATATGTATTCCCTTGCTACATGTATCTACCTCTGTAGGTGATTCTTTATGGTGGATTGGGTGTATCAATCTTATGTTGTTACCTTTTTGGAGTGTGAGACTTAGGTGGACTTGATTATCCTTAATATGGTTGATTCTGATGTTATCTTGGGTATGAATTGGTTGGCTCTTTATCATGAAATTTTAGATGTTTTGCCAAGACCATGACTTTGGCTACTCATGTATTCCATGGTTAGAATTAAAGGGTACTTCTAACTTATGTCCGCAGGGTATTATATATTTCTACGTGTTTATCTCATGGAAATGAAGGGTTTTATTCCCTATTTGGCCTATATTCATAATACTACTGTGACTTCACATCCTTCTTTAGTGGTGAATTAGGTGTATCAATCTTCTGTTGTTACATTTTTGGAGTGCAATACCTAGGCGGACTTGATTATCCTAAATATGTTTGATTGTGATGTTATCCTGGGTATGAATTGGATGGCTCTTTATCATGAAGTTTTAGATGTTTTGCCCAGATTGTGACTTTAGCTACTCATCGTATTCCAAGATTAGAATGAAAAGGTGTTTCTAATTTGTGTTTGAAGCGTATTATATCTTTTCTATGTGTTTGTCACATAGAAGGAAAGAGTTTTCTTTCCTATTTCGCCTATATTCATGATACTATTGTTACTTCACTGCCTTCTTTGGATTCTTTGTGATTTTTTAGAAAGATCATGGATGTGCTTTCTATGTACTTACTGTCTATGCCTTTGGACTAGGATATTGATTTTTCTATTGATGTCCAAATAGGAACTAAGATCATTTTCATTACTCCTTATAGGATGACCTTGGTAGAGTTAAAGAAGTTATAGGAGCAATTACAAAATTTATTAAATAAGGGTTCTATTAGAATAAGTGTGACTTATTAGGGTGCTTATGTGTTATTTGTAAATAAAAAAGATAGATCTATCAATAAATAAACAAAGTGACTATCAAAAATATGTATCCTCTTCCCTCATTGATGATTTGTTTAATCAAATTTAGGGTGCTTTATTGTTTTATAAGATCAACATGAGATTGGGATATCAACAGATGTGGATTAGAGCTTTGGATGTTCAAAGATAACTTTTTAGATATGGTATAATCATTATGAGTTCTTGAATATATTTTTTGGGTTGGCCAATGACTTGATAATATTTATAGAGTTTATAAACAAGATACTTCAACATTATCTTGATTCTTTTATCGTTGTGTTCATCGATGATATCTATATTTATTCAAAGAATAAAGTTGACCATGTGAGGCATTTGAGGACCGTACTTTAGAGGTTTCATGATGAGAAGTTGTATGCCAAGTTCTCCAAGTACGAGTTTTGGTAGGATTTTGTTTTTCTCTTAGGTCCTGTAGTGACCAAGGATGGTATTATGGTTGATCTGGCCAAGGTAGTAGTGGTTTGTGATTGGGCTAGACCTATTTTTCTTATTGAGATCTGGAGCTTTATAGGGCTAGCAAGTTATTATCAGTGCTCTGTATAGGATTTCTCTTCTATTACAGCTCCTTTCTCTAATTTGACTCAGAAGAATCTTGTTTTTAAGTGATCAGACGCTTGTGAGAAGTGCTTTCAAAAGATCAAGGAATTATTGATTTTAGATCCTATTTGACTTTATTGGGGAGGATGTAGGTTCTACCTTATTTTCTTAATTGTTGAAGACTCATAAGAAAAACTACCCAACTCAGGATTTAGAGTTAGTCATAGTGGTGTTTGTGTTAAAGTTGTGGCAACAATACTTCTATGGATTATGAGATTTTCTCCAATCATCATAGCCTTCACTACTTCTTCACTGAGTGAGATCTTAATGTGAGATAGTGTAGATGGTTAGATTTTCTTAGGTATTATGATCTCACTATTCTTTATCATTAGGGCATGGCACAGCGGATGCCTTGAGTCAAAAGGCAATGAGTATGATGAGTTTTGCCATCTATTAGTAAGGGAGTGACTTTTATCCTTTGATGTTTAGTCCTTATCTAACAATTGGTTAGGATTGATATATCAACACTCAAATATTTTTTGTCCTATGTTGAGTCTAGATCTTTATTGATGGAGCAGATTTGAGCTTGATAATTAGATCATGAGATACTGGGCGTGATTCATGATAAAGTATTGAATGGTGAGTCAAAGACTGTATTTCTTGATTCAATGGTGTTTTGGGGATTGATGGTCACGTTTATACATCGAGTGTTGGAAGATAGGTTAGATTAATGTTAGAGAAGGATCATTGTTCAAAGTATTATATTCACTAGATAGAGTGAGTTGGGTACTCATCTTGATATGACCACATTTTCACCCTCAAATAGATAGACAGTTAGAGTGGATTATTCAGGTGCAAGAGGACATGCTTTGAGCATGTGTTATGGATTTTAGTGGTCATTGGGGCCATTTTTAATCCTTAACATAGTTTGCCTACTATTATAGTTACCATTCTAGTATTTAGATTATGCCTTTTGAGGCTTTCTATGTTGGAAGTATAGATTCCTCATGGGATAATTTGATTTATTTGAGGTTAGACCCCAGGGCACTAAATTATTGAGAGACTTAATCAATTGAGTTTGATTGATATGTATAAGATTTATGCCAATCATTGAGTTCATGATATGACATTTATGCTTGATGAGCAGGTTTTGTTGAAGGTATCAACCATGAAGCGTGTGATGAGATTTGGAAAGAAAAGAAATCTTAGTCTGATATTTATTGGTCCTTTTCAGATTCCTAAGAAGTTTAGAGATATGGTGTATTATAGTCTAGCTTTGCATCCACTTTTTTTAATTATTCATATAGTATTCCATGTTTCTATGTTGAAGAGATACCTTCCAAATGATTCACATGTGATTCGGCGGGACTCAGTCGCATTTGATTAAGACTTGTCCTGTGAGTAGTTATCCTAGATAGGCAGACTAGGAAGGTGAGGTCTAAACATATTAATTCTGTGAAGGTTCATTAGAGACATCCCTCGATTGAGGAGACTATATAGGAACTTGAGTCTAATATGCAAAGTAGATGCCCCTAGCTTTTTATCGATTTAGGTACCTTATTTGCTTTTTCATTCAAGGAAAAACTTGTGTTTCAGTGGTGCATGATATAATAACCCTTGTCATGAGTTTTATCTTATGCTATGTTTTGACTCTTTTGCCCTTCTCTATACTTTTTATATGCTATTTATGAGTTGTGGAGTTGGTTGGTAGTATCATTGAAGTTTCGAGAGTGACTTGAGTGAGCTTGAGATTTTGATAAACCTTGGAAGAGATTAGTCAGACTTGGGTCAACATTTTGTGATTTGATCATTGGATGGTGATTTTGTTCATCTAGAATGTCATTTTGGGTTAAAAGTATGATCGATTCGGGTTTCAAGCCTTTATATAAAGTTTTGACCTCTTAGATGAGAAACTAGTTAAAATAGACTTATGGAGGTTCTAAGGGTTAACTTGTTAATAATAACCACTTTTGAAAAATACAACGGTTCCATTGAGTTTGGAGCATCAACATTAGCCTAATAGGGTATCAATTATTTAAATAGCTCTTGATTAGATCCCAAGGGTCTATTTCATTTTTACAAAGCAAATTTTAGCTGGTTTTTAGGGAAAAGGCCTAAGCAGCCATTTGGTCGCCTTAGTGGTACAGTAGTTGATCGATCTAGGTAACATCACATTAGTTATGATTCTTCTGCATTGGCGATGTTACCTTAGTAGAAAATGTGCCACCTTAGCAGTCACCTGTGTGGTAAGTGACTATCACCTAAGTGGTAGTTTCACCACTCAGGTGACATTGCTTACGCAATTATTTTACCGCCTAGGTGACATTGCTGGTGTAAACTTTTTTTTTCTTCTATTTATTTTATTCTTCTAATTTCAAGCTTTGGGGTCTCAATTTTATTGATTTCTAAAAATGATTTTCATCAAATTAAACTTGGATTTGGTCTATTCCAAGACCGCTAGTGAATGAAATGTTCCACATTGAAGGGTCCAGGCTTGGGTTTTGGCTTTTTGAGGTCGGTTATGGCTTAACCTTCTTCAAATTAGATTGAGTAGTTAAACATTTATGTAAAGTAAGTTATGGGTTGGGCATTGCATCGTGAGATTCATATTTTGAGATAGTTGTTTATCATGTTGCCCATGTGGGGTCTGTTTTAATGTGATTTCTGATGTGAGAGATTACCATTATTGTGATGTCCAAGTAGGGGTATATGTGAAATATATATTTTACTTGAGAGACTATTATTATTAAAGTGATACCCGAGCAGGGGTTGATATTGAACACTATTTGCAATCTATCTTTATTTTGATTATTGATGTCTTACATGACTATTCATTATTGTGGTGCCATGCAATGATTTATATCATGATTTATTGAGTTTTGAGGTGTTTTAAGCTTAATTTATACCATTTTGAATTGATTCATAATATGGTATTATTTTAGTTGTGAGCATGCATCCTTATTTCATTTATCCATATACATGAAATTGGTACTACGGAGAAATAATGATTTTTATTAAGAAAATGAAACACTTTATAAAAATCTTGACCAAGGATTAAGGTTGATTGAGATATGAGATTGAGAATGTGAAAGTATATGGTTGTGAAACCCCCATCAATACTGCTTGGAAGATTATTCTCGAAAGGTATATACAAGGTCATGTGATGTCTTTCATGGGATGTCTTACTTCATCATCATCGCACTATATTTACATTTCATTGCATCACTTTCTTTTCTATTTATGTGTATTTTATCGTGTATTTAGCCTTCCTTTATACATTCATGTGTAGTTATTATTCAATAGATATTATACTTGTAAAATTTTTAGGGATATGGTTTGAGCCATAGTTTGGAACTTTTCTGTATGTAGAGGGAAGTTTGCTCATAGTAGTCTTAACTTTTATAGTTTTCTACTTTGCTCAGTTAGCTTATGATACCTACTAAGTATAAGTGAACCATGCACACTCCTACTTCTATGACCTTTCGATGAAGATCCCACTATGGCGCAGTAGTTGATTTGTATTATGAGAGCTAATTCCAAGTACTGGTGAGCTCTTTGTTCAGAGCCTTATTCCAGCCTTCAACTGTCTTTTAAGTATTTACTTTTATTTTGCAATAGAGATGTAATATCAGATTATGTACTATCTTAGATGCTCTTTATATTTATGATACTAGGCTTTGGGATTCAATTGTATTTTAATTCAGATAATTTGTATTTATGATTAGTAGGTCCCGACTTTATTCTAGAAGTCTCTTATTTCTTCATTCTTCTTTTTTTGTATTTTTTAGAAGTTATGGATTTTTTACTTACCTACCAAGGTTGGGTCATCGTAAGTACCATCATGACCTCGATTTATATGCCGTGATAAAAGGGGATTTTTGAGCTTGAAAGGGTGATAAATTGACAAGAAATACATTGCTCAACTATTTGAACTTCCCTATCCTATTATAGTAGCCTGCAGCCTACTATACCAGTGCCACTATAGTTGTAGGGCTCCCGCTATAGCGGAACCAAGTCCATTGTCAAGGGCAAAAAATTTTTATTCTTCCCTTTTAAACTAACTATCCATTTTTAGATGTATTGGCGAGGTACTAGTCACCTTGGATACTCATAAAACTCTTGGTGAAGCTAGTATCATCCAAATCCAAGCCACGAGAAATATGTGAGGTTGTTGAATTAAATAAAGTGTAATTTGGGACAACTCTATTGCAAGTACAGTGAGCAAGTTTTGAAATAAGAATATGTGTAATCAATGAATGGGCATTAATGACCTGGGTATGCTTTCGTATAGTTCTTTTCGTACTGTAATTGTTTGAGCACGAATGATGATAAATTAGTATCTACTGTAACAACATATTCTATTGTTAGTAAAATCATAATATTCGAAGGGCGTGAGCTATGGTAATTTCTTTAAAATCCTTAAAGAGGTTCATAAATGACTTGTTAAATAAATTCGTAGTAGGAAAATCTGAGCGGACTAATGCCATCCCGCTATAGCGAGAATTTTTTCTCTACAACAGTGTCATGGTAGTAGCCTACTGAGCGCTATAACAAGAGGATGAAAATAGTTGATCCAAATTTTTAAAATCCTTATTCTTTTTTTGTAATACCCCGCAAAGTCCTCTTCCAGTCTGAGCCTTAGAGCGTATTCAGTAAAGTGGAAATTCGAGTCTACAAGTTTCACAAATATATTCTCAAGTATGAAATACTTTGAATCGTGTGAAATTTCCCTAATTTCTACTTTTTGCCATGTAGAGCATTGAATAAGCTTTCCATTGATACCAAATTCATCCAAATCGGACACTCGGGTGAAGAGTTAGAGCCATTTTAGTGAGACATTGTGTCACTTGGCCTTCTGGCACGTCACGGAGCTAGCCAAAATGGCAATCGTCAAATTCCAGTAAGCCTCCGCGATTCCTCTGCTTCATGGTGTAGTTCCAGTTTGCACCAAGGTGGCAAAGTGATTGTCAACGCATCGCGCCGTCGTGCCATTTCCCAATTGTCCAAATTCCTATGGGTTGGCGCGATTATGGCGCGTCACGCCAGCATGAGAAATCGGGATTTTTTATTTTAAATTCCCAGGGCTTTTTGGTCTTTTCCCTGTTTTCCCCAACCATTATAAATACCCACTTAAGGGATTTTAGCCTCATTTCTTTCTTCTTCCACCAAGAGAAACTAGGGTTTCCAAGTCAAATTACCTTTTCCTTCTTCAAGTAAAATCAAGAGAAATCAAGGTAAAATCAAGAAATCTCTCCAAAGGTTTTCAAGGAAAGAGTTTCCCCAGGATATGCGGATATTGATTCTTAGATCCCTTTCATCTAAGAAGCTCAAGTAACCCTTTCATAAATCTCAAAGATTTTATGTTTATGAATTTTAATGATTCTTGCAAGTTGAAATTGATTTCTTACTATGATTGAGTTATGATTCATGTTTTTCTACAAGATTATCAATCCTTTGCCTTAGTATGTGGTATTTGTGTGGTAAATGGATTATGTTCTTGTTGTTGATGTTGAAAGATCTTTAAGATGGAATATTTATGTGGTTTGTATGAATCCATGGTATTATATCAGTTGGAAATGTGTAAATTTGGTTGTTCATGATGAGTAATTGGGTTATTATACCTATGCCTAAGTTGTGCATGTAGGGTGTTTGATAAAATGTCTAAGAGGCTAGAAATCATGTATTGTAGTTAAATTGTGACCTAAATGACAAATGCATGCTACACCCTTATGAAAATAATGACTTCTATGATATTGCTATGTGTTATAGTTGTTGATGAAATGTTCATGAAGCTAGGTCGATGGATGTATGGCATATTGTTATATGCACTCCTCTCCGCGTATAAGACTTAAGAACTATGTGTACCATGAAATTTCCAATTAGGTGTAAAACCATGCATGCCTAGTGTTTGATGAAATGCCTTATTGAATGAGTTGTACCATAATAGTATGAAATCCCCAAGTAAGTGTGAACCCGTGCATGTCTAGTGTTTTTTGAAGGACCATAGTAAACAAGTGGAGATGTTATAGTAGTAATTTCCTCAATTATGTGCTCTTCAATACATGCTAAGTCTCTAGTACATACCAAGTGCTTGATGAATAAGTTGTGATCTAATAGTATGAAGTTTCCTCCAAATCATGTGATGTCCAAATGCATGTCAAGACCGATATAGGTGTGGAGTACTTGATGTAAGACCTTGTTGAATGGAGTTCGATCTAGTAGTATGTTTTCCCCTATGCTATTATATGCTTATGATTTTGAAATGCTCAATGTGACCCTTTAGTGATTGTGATGACGAATAGATGTTGGTAATCCCTAAATGCTTGAGGTGATGTCTTAGTGATTGTGAGGGTAAACATGATACATGACTCCCTATTACTTGAAGAGATGCCTTCATGGTTTTCATAATGAATGAATAATTGTGATGAGGAATGAATGATTGTGATGATGAATGAATGATTGTGATGAATGAATGATAGTGATGATGAATGAATAATTGTGGTGAAGGAACAAATCATTGTGGTGATGACTAGTGAAAGAATGGTTATGTTTTACTTTTATGTTATCGAGTCCTGGGGTATTTATACCTGACAATTTAGCTGTTGTCTTGAACCTATGTCTGATTCACGATAATCCTAGTTGAGCCATGACTCTCAAAAATCGATGAACTACAGAACTCTGTATCCTCGGATAGTTACAGAACTTAAGAAATCTCAGTAATCGTAGTTATCTCGGTAATCTCTATATCGCTAGTAATCTAGCCTTGGTGTTGTACTCAACTCAGACCTTGTAGTATTCCAGTGTTCTGTTCTGGCCTCAGTAGTGATCGAGTAATCTATTTAACTCTGTGTCGTCAGTCTGATATCGTGATTTAGTAGTATTTCGTTAGACACGAAAGCATGTGAATTCAGCTTAACTCAGTCAGATCATTTGAGAAATATGCTCAGTGTCAGATTCAGTTCAGTTGTGTTCAGTTAAGATTTTAGTTTAGAGTCTTTCAGTTGGGAGTAGAAGCTAGCACCGAGCGAGGCAAGGGATGGCAACTCTCCCATCAGAGAGGCTGAGTTGTTAGGAGCAATCCCTAAACTCCAGAACTGCGTAGCTAGTGCAGGATGCAGGATTCTCTCGTCAGTAGAGGCTGTCACCATCAGAGAGGTTTGACTATTATATTGCCTCAGACCGACTTTCTGCGAGGGTCATCCCATCAGAGAAGCTTGACCAGAGAGGTCTTTACTCGTGGCACAGTATTAATACCATTCTAGCTGGGGTTATAGGTTGAACCCCACCTGTGGTAGGTCGGGGCATGTCAGTTAAGTAACTACTTCCCACAGTTGTAGTTTCTGTATCAATTTTGAGAATTCAGGACTGTGTGGTACAGTCGTCTATTTCAGTGAGGAACTCAGATAATTCCATTGATTCATGGAGCATCCCGTCAGATAGGCTGGTCTTATATACAGTTATTTGTTATCATATCTAGAGATCTCCCATCAGATAGGCTTGATCTCAATCGCAGATTCAGTTGAGTATTCGTGGTACTATATCTAGAGATCTCCCATCAGATAGGCTTGATCTCAATCTCATATGAAGTTGAGTATTTTTTTTTCATATTCAGACATGATCCTTTCTTATCATTAATAATACATTCTAGAATCATTCGTCCGAGAGGTTGATTTTTGACCCAATTAGTTGAGAGCAGTGAGCTTCAAATTCAGTCTTTGATTTGAGTATATTCTGTTAATCAGTTATCAGTATCAGATAATTTAGTTATTCAGTATCTCAGTGTTAGTAGTGAGTTTAGATGGAAATAATATGGTATTCAAGTTTCAGTATTTAGAGTTGTGATGATTGTGATTACGGTGTGTGCATTCATGTATGGGTTCTCGTTCGGTGCTCTCATGATTATTCAGTTAAGATATTGTTCATGCATAAGACCTTGTATTTAGCCTTACCTTATCTACATACTCAGTACATTCCTATACTGATGCATTTGCGTTATGGTGTTTTTTTTAACATCATAGGTTCAGAGGCACAGGATCTAGAGTATCCTCAGCAGTTCAGTCCCAGTTAGCAGCAGTAGCAGTGAGTCCTCTTCTTTCAAGGATGAGTCTCAGTTTACTACTATTGTATCAGACTTTGTTTATTTTTTGTTGACGGAGTTAGTTAGGGATATGTCCCATCAACGCCATAGCTTAGACAGTTAGAGGATTTTCAAACGGATGTATTAGTATTCAGTTTTCAGTTTGAGTATGTATAGATGTGTTGAACCTTATGGATAGTTTCCGCATTTATTTCAGATATTATGCAGTGTACAGGTACAGATATCAGTAAAGGGTTAACTTGTGGTCCTTTGGGTCCATAAGCACCGTGTGAAATCTCGGGATGGAATCTCGGGTCGTTATATTTTTAGTTGTAAAACAGAACTAGACTTTACTCTAAAAAACCCTTAGAGTTGCCTCAAGGCTCTGGAGCAATAGAGAAGTAGGATTATACTTAGAAATATAACTCCAAAACTCTTTGGGTCATGTTTGCACCATTTTAATCTCAATAATTGAACTTAAATCCAATAGTTGGTCAAAAAAGTCCCCGTGGGATCGATATTTGGCTTCTAAAGGGCCACTTTCCTACTTGGTGAGACCACGTACACTTACGTGTGCGCTTGGGCACAACAAGTTTTTTGAGCTGTTGCTGGGGACTTATAAATAGGCAAATGTCTTTTTTTTAGTTTAGCTCTATTGAGTTGTACATAGCTTAGTATTTTTTTTCTTTTTATTTTCTTTTACTTTTTTTGTCACACTTCTTGATATGGCAGCCTGGGATAGATGGCTTTTGAGTGGTGATGATTCTTGTTATTTTTGTGGAGGACCCCACAAGGAGTGTATGTCCATTTTTTTATAGAAGTACGTAGATGGGACCTTCACAGTATGAGAAGGATACTAGCTAATTTGTGAAATAGACATAAGAATCTCAGCCACTCAGTTGTCATTTTTATCTTGAGACTGACATTGAGAAGGTGAATATGAGTGACTGTGTTGAGGATAATGTAAATTTGGAAGTGGGATTGGTTGGGACTCATTCAAAGAACTTTTCTACATTATGTTTAGATGATGACATATCTGTGGAGTCATTTGAAATAGTGAAAGAGTGAATATAAGGAACAACATTCTTATATTTTTAATTTTGTACCAGACAAGCAATAAAAACACATGCCTCACTTTAAGGTCGAGTGGTTTACCATGCACCATACATTACTCGACTCCTTCATATTTGTACCACCACCTTATGAGTAAAACAAAAAGATGGATGTGAGGTTGGAAGTGAAATTTATATCCTCAAGGTAGAGGAAAAAGTTGATGTAGGTCGTGCCGCGACACAAAATCAGGCGATGCTTGGGAGGCAACCCAAGTTAAGGTAGGTTTTGGTTTTAGTATTTTTGGTTTTTAGTTCACGAGTTTGAGTTGATGGGAAGTCTGAGTACCAGAAATCTGAGCTAAGGAGCATGTCAAAGACTGAGTGTGTGGTCCCTGGACCCTCTTAATGATAAAACATGCTACTAGTTAGGCCTAGAGGCCTCAGGGAGTATTTCTATCGCCACTTTTGAGTATACTTTGGGTAAAAAGTAGATTTTTAAGTGTGGTTTAGGTAAATTCCCATTGTTAGGAGTAATTTAAAAAAGATTTTTATGTAGGAATAAATGGGATATTGTTATTGGTGCTATTTGTGATTGCATGATGCAAGTATTTTGGTTGAAAGATCATGTTGATTATGTGAATTATTACTTTTAAGACTCCTAGGCTCTATTTTATGAATCTTGTACTTGTTGGCTTAATACTTAATTCATGCTATTATTTGGTTGAGATTCTATAATGATCCTACTTGAGTTGAGCATGTGTCATATGTGTTTGAGGTTTTGTGTATTCCTTGTTATACTTGATGTCTAGAACTTGCCTGGTATGTATACAAAGTGAAATAAAGAGTGTGGGTTTAGGAGATGATATAGGCAGTTCTTGGATAACCATGTTTCATACCCTCTTTTCCTACCTTTATGCATAATCCTAGTTAACCCTATTGGGCCTTTAACTTATTCTTTGGTAGCCTCATATGTAGCCTATATCCCCTTCTTTGATTGAACATAATTTGATCCAAAGCTCTTAAGCACTTTAGTAAAAATTTAATGAGTTGAGGAGTTTGAAATTCAAATAGAGAAAAGGTGAAATTGAAGCCCCAAAGTAATAGCTATTAGTGTTGAAATTTGTTATGTGTTATGGTTGGGAGTTCTGTAATGAAAAGAATAAAGATTGTTCAAATTGAATAAATGTGAAGAGAAAATTCTCCCACCATGGTGTATATGAATGATCTTAATAAGATGGGGTAAAACAAAATATGTCGGTAGTATAAGCGATGTATATGGGTCTTTAGAGGTGAATTTAATGAAAAGTGTGATGTATTAAAGAGCTTAGGGAAGATAGTCACTATTACTAGCTAGAATAGTTTCTACCCATCCCTTAGCCTATATTACAACCAATAAAGACCTATTTGATCTTAAGCTTAATCATCTTGCTATTACTGGAGTACTACACTAAGGGAAAACCTATGGTTCATCTTGTGTAACATGTTATTTCTTTGTGAGAGTGAGCGTAATTTGATTCTTATACCTAATTTGTAATAAACTGCATCTATGTGAGTGGTTATGGGTAACACTTTTATTGTGAGGGCATATGTTTGATGATAGTTGGGTGATTTGTATGATGTCTTTGATTGAGAAATATGTATGAGTTTTCTAACTAGGTGAGTTAATTCTTGAGGCTAGGATGTTTTGGAATGGTATTCATGAACTTTCAATTGTGTATAACATGCTTAGTGTGAGGACTTGCATTTTGTGTAGTCATTGTAATACTAGCTTAAGTGTCTTGCTTGTAGTAGAAGTGTGGAGTCTCTTCTAATTATGATACTTAGAGTAAAGAGTTGTTCGAGGATGAACAAGTCTTTAAGTATGGGGTGGTGATCTGAGGGGGATTTATGCACCCCAGTTTTGTTATCCGGGCTTATTTAGTTTTTTTAAGGACAATTTGAGTGCTTAATGAGTGTAAAACCTCGTATTTTCCTAGCTTGATTTAACTCTCAGTCTATTAGTCATTCCATATAAATTTCTGAAATACTTAATATTTTTCAGTTTAGATCCTGCCATTGCGTAGGAAATTCAATCAGCTTTCCAATGTTATAAAGTTCGCCCAAATCCAATACTCGGGCAAAGAGTTAGAGCCATTTTAGTGAAACAGGATACCTCCTGGTACTTCAGCGCATCGCAGAGGCCATTTAAATGGTAATTGTCATTTTTCAGTGAGACAACGCGATACCATCGCATCGTGCGACCAGCTAATTTCCCAATTATCCAATTCTAGTAAGGCAATGCAATTCTGAAGCGTCACGGCAAGGGGTAAATTTTAATGCAGTAAGCTGGCGTGATGGTGCTGCGTCATGCCAAACCTTCAATTCCCAGTTGTCTAAATTCCAGTGAGCTGGCGCGATTCCACCGCATCGCGCCAGCGTGAAAAATTAAGAATTTAGGTTCCGTTATTTAATTTCAGGGGCTGTTTGGTCAATTCCTAAAATCCCTAATCAGCCTAAACATGGGATTAAAGCACTAAATAACCTATCATCTCATTATTTGCTCACTTATCTCAAGAAAGAAATCATTCTCTGTCAATTAGCAAACCCTGGATCTTAAGAATTCAAGAAAAAAAACTCAAGAAACTCACCAAGAACTCCAAGAACTTATCAATTCAGGTATGTTAGGTGTTCATCTAAGGGTTCCTTTCACCCATAGAGTCCAAGAATCCCTTTTTAAAACTAAAAGTTTATGGAATTGTTAATTTCCATGTTTGAAATTAATTGTATGCATGTCTATGATGTTAATTGGGTTTTCAATCCATGATTATTATAAGATTCATGATATTAGAATAGTTATGTGATGAATTATGTTAATTGCATGCTAAACCCTTGAATTTGCAATTTGGTATTGTATTTATGATGTCATGTGTTGGCCATTATCATGTGAAGTAATCCCTGCTCCCCAAGTATTTGTTGAAAGGCCTATATGAAGTAAATAGTGGAATTATGACATGTCATTATGTGGTCCCAATCATGTACAAGCTTATGCCTTGCAAGTGTTTGATAAAATGTCTCTATGGATGAATTATGAACAAGTGAACATTGTTATGTTATTCAAGACTATGATATGCTTTACTTCTCCTGCTATCGAGTCTTGAGGGTATTTAATACTCAACAATATAGTTGTTTACCTAGAGCCAGTGTCAGTTACTGAATAGTATCAATTATGTCACGATCAATAGAATTCAGTCTAGTACAGAACTTAGTAGAATTCAGTTAGTTACAGAACTCAGGAAAACTCAGTAAACTCAGTATCAGTCCAGCTCAATTCAGTATACTCAGTCCAGTGTCTTTAAGTTGGGAGTAGGATTCAGCACCGAGTGATCCCAAGGATAAGCGCTCACCTTCCAGTAGAGGGTGTGATCCTTTGAAGAAATCCTTGCATTCCAAAACTACGTAGCCAGCGTAGGTTGATACATCAACCTGCCAGTTGAGGGTTGATGAGGTGTTTTAACCTGCCAAATGAGGGTTCCACCATTCTCATTAGAGTACCTGCAAGATGAGGGTATCTCTTCAGTTGTCTTTACCCATGGCACAGTACTGACACCCTTCCAATTGGGGTTACATATTGGACCCCAACTCGGCTATCTTATCTTATTTGGGGCATGTCGGTTAGACGATTACCTCCCACAGTTTCAGCTTCAGTCTTCAGGATAGAACTCAGCTCAATTCTATAGAATTAGGACTGTCAAACACAGTCAATCAGTATCGGTAACTCAGTTATCGATAATTTTAGATTATCAGTTACTCAGTGTCAGAAATCAGTACTTATCTTCAGATAAGCTCAGTTATAGTATGCATTCACGTATATACAAAGAATTGTATACTCAGTATTCACAGCAGTTTCAGTTATCTATGTACTCTCATATTCAGTTATTCTATATCATTTAGTCAGTTATTATTTATGCATATGAACCCTTGCATTCAGCCTTACCTCATCTAGTATACCAGTATATTCCACTTATTGATGCATTCCACTTATTGATGCATACTCTTTCTTTATGCTATGATGTCTCATATCATAGGTTCGGATGCTCAGGTTTCGAACCACACATAGACAGATTTAGATTTAGATAGTAGTAGTAGATTAGCAGTGAGTTCTCATATATCAAGGATATGCTTTTATTTTAGTATTTCAATAGATGTAGTATTTCAGTATATGGAGTTAGTTGGGGGATTGTCCCATTAACTCCACTTTCAGATAGTTCAGATTAGAGACTTTTCAGACTAGATTTGCAGACAATATTTTAGATTCAGATGTTTTATCAAATATTATATTTTATCAGTATTTTAGATTTTGAACCTTATGGAATTTCAACCTATTTTTCCATATTTATTTCAATATTATTATTCAGTGCTCACAGCAGATATCAATCATTGGTTAGCTTGTGGTCCTTCGAGGTCGTAAGCACCGTGTAGCATTTGGGGTACAGACTCGAGGCATTACAAACTTGGTATCAGAGTCTAAGGTTCAACAGAGTCCTAGGGAGTCTGAAAGCCTCATCAACTAGAGTGTTGTGCATGGGTGTGTAGCGCACCACACTTATGGACAGGAGGCTATAAGATATTTTAGGAAAAGTTTCCCTTTTTTTAGTATTCATGTCGTCTGAGTGAGCATGAGCTCAAGTTAAACTCCCAGTCTAATTCATTCCTTCCTTTTGTCTACAGAACATGTTTTCCAGAAAAGTTAATGGAAGAAGGAATGAAAATCATCCAGCACTTCCGCCCGTTCAGGCAGGTCCCCTGAATTAGCACATCTCTCACGCAGAATTTAGAGCTGCTTTTACTGCCTTAGCTTATTCAGTAGTTTCTTAAAGCAATAAGTTGGCTATTTTCCGATATAGGATTATGGCCACTGCTCAGCCTAGTGAGGGAGAGAAGTATAGGGAAAATGGCAGAAAGAATAAGAGAGCCAGAATGTCAAGGCCAAAGAGTTGTCATACAAATCCTTTCTGCAAGGAGTAAGGTAGAAACCATCAGGGAATGTGTAGGGCTAGCAGTGGCGTTTATTTCAGGTATGGCAATCCAGGCCACAAAATTAGAGATTATCCTCAGTCATGTTCTCAAGGTTATATAAACATCCCTCAACTCAGTCCGATCGCCCAAATTAGTAGGGTGCCATTTCCAATGCAACCAGTGGGCAGTCCCTAAACAGGCTCTATGCACTTCAGCCCAGACAAGATCAGGAAAGTTCTCCTGATGTGGTCACTGGTATTCTACAAATCTTCCATTAACATGTTTATGCCTTATTACATCCAGGAGCTTCTTTGTCTTTTGTAACTCCTTACATAGCAGTCGACTTCAAAGTCAAACCAGAAATCTTAACAGAACCATTCTCAGTCTCTACCCCAGTGGGTCATTCTATTATAGCCCGATGGGTATACAGGAACTGTCCAATTATGATATCTCAGAAATTCACTTTAGCAGACTTAGTAGAATTAGAGATGACAGATTTCGAGGTCATTATCGGCATGGATTGGCTCCATTCATGATATGCCTCAGTTGATTGTAGAAAAAGAATAGTTCATTTTCAGTTTCCAAATGAACCTATCCTTAAATGGAGGGGTAGTACTACAGCGCTTAAGGGTAAAATAATCTCATACCTTAGAGCGAGAAAAATGATATCCAAGGGATGTGTCTATCATCTTGTGTGAGTCAAAGACTCTAGTTCAAAAACTTCGATTCTTGAGTCAGTTCCAGTAGTAAATAAATTCTCAGATGTGTTTCCTGAAGATCTTCTCAAAGTTTCTCCCGAAAGGGAAATTGTCTTCGGAATAGACCTTTTTCTAGATACTCAACCCATATCTATTTTGCCATACAGAATGGATCCAGCTGAACTCAAAGAGTTAAAAGAATAGTTAAAGGATCTCTTAGATAAGGGATTCATCATACCCAGCATTTCCCCGTGGGGCACACCAATTTTATTCGTGCGTAAGAAAGAAGATTCCCTCAAATGTGTATAGACTACTGTCAGTTGAAAAAAGTCATAATCAAGAATAAATACCCACTTCCTAGAATCGATGACTTATTTAACCAACTTCAAGGTGCCAGTTATTTTTCTAAGATAGACCTCAGAGCATGTTATTATCAGCTCAGAGTCAGGGAATATGACATTTCGAAAATAGCTTTCTGAACATGGTATAATCACTTTGAGTTTATAGTCATGTCCTTTGGTCTTACTAATGCCTCAACATCTTTCATTGACTTAATGAACTGAGTGTTCAAGCAGTACTTGGACATGTTCATTATAGTCTTCATTGATAACATTCTTGTCTATTTCCCTAGCAGGAATGATCACTCAAATCATCTCAAAACCGTACTTCAGACTCTCTAAACCCATCAGTTCTCATGATATCAATTCATGTCTTACATGTCATCTCTATGAACATAGCTCATATTCATGCACGTTAGCAAAAAAATCATGTTCGCTTACATTTCCTAGTATAAGGAGTTCCAGTTCACTCAGTGTTATGAATCATGTTCCATGAACATAGAAACTTCATACTCAGGTCAAGCAGTGCATGACTCATGTACTCATGTCATGATTTATTGTATGCTCAGTTCCCATGACTTTGCTACACTCCTAACGATCGGATAAATTCAGATTATGTCACGTATATTCTCAGTTTAGATCTCTTGATAAACCTATGATATTGATATTTTATTCCTCAAGCCTCAGTTAAGTGTCAAGTTTTGTATAGTATCTATTCATACTTCAGGTCCTCATGCTTTAACCCTTCAGCGAACTCTCCTTATGAACTAATGTAGTGATGAGAGATTGATTAGATGGGAAAAGGTAAATGTTTCATGTTAAGGAAAGATTTTTGCATACTTATTTTACACGAGGCGGTAGCTATGGAGATAGGCTTAAATGTCAAATTAGTGTACAACTAAATGACTAGCAAGAAGTTTTGTTTAGCTGATAAAGGGAGGGAAATCAAAATTTTTCATGAGATGAGAAGTTGAGGAAATACAAAGTGTGAGTACCTATTCAGATCCTCGATTTATGTCAATCTCCATCACATAGTTATCAGAACTCAGTTACAGTCTCAGTTTAGTATTCAGTTCAAAACTCAGTTCAGTCTCAGGCTAGCTTAACCATAGCGTAAAGTTATCAGTTAGTCAGTTATCAGAATTATGTTATATACTTGGTCCAGCATTCTCAGATAATACAGTTTACACGCATTTATGCTCAAAATCTCATGTTGCTCAGTCAGTCCCTACCTCATATGCGTAATGCTCTATAGTTTCAGTCCAGACTAAGTATTGTTTAATCTTACATAACCAGTATTCAGCTATCAACCCTTCAGTTAATCAGATAAGTTAGTGTGTTTATGCATTCGTGCTTAATGCCCATGTGAATATTTTCAGTAGCCTCGGGTGAAGTGCCATACTAAGATGGGGAGAATAGCTGAGAGAGTATTCAAGGAATATGTATCAACTTGAAAATTTATAGTTACAGTGCATAAGGATTAGTTACTCTATCTTAGATAATGTTTCTAGGCCTCACCTCATGTTACAGAATTTTAGCCAGGATGTGATTTCTTATTCAGGTGTTTTATTCAGCCCATACCAAGATTCCTTGCTCCCTAAAGTCACTAGAACTATATAGAGAGAGTGTTAAAGAAATTCTCCAGTCGAGTATAAGTTTTCAACATGAGTTAACCCGTAAAGCTAGAATTTTAGTTTACAGTCAATCGAACAAGTTCGCATGGTTTCCCATCTTTCTACCTAGTCGCCCTATCCAAAGTCTCATGAATATGACCACTCTAAGATGGAGCTTCCTGGTAGTTGCAAGTTCATCTTGATTTATGTATCATGCCTCAGTTTTAGATCCCAGATATTCAGGTGCCCCATGCATCGACTCAGTTTTTCCTCAATATCTCAGCCAAGTCAGCATTCTTCAAGGGACATAATGTACCAAGGGGAAGATGCACTATAACCCCCAAGCTTTCATGTCCTAAACCTCCCAGTTTCTCTTTACATAATGAATCCAGTTTGGAGTAGTAGGTATTTATGAGTTGACGCTCAAGTTCCAATCTCAGTTGTAAGCCATGTATTTAGGAGCTCAAGCCAGTTCATGATATTCAGTTCATGTATCACATTTCAGGCCCAGTTATGTTCTCATGTTTCCCGTTCAAACGTGTTCAATAAATGATCTCGAGTTTGAGATAGGTGATTTTGTATTCTTGAAAATCTCTCCCATAAAGGGAGTGAAGAGATTCAGCAAGAAGGGAAAACTCAGTCTTCGATATGTCGGTCCTCATAGAATTCTCGGTTATTATGGAAAGATAGCTTATGAGCGCGATTTCCCTCCATATCTAGCTTCAGTGCCTCCAGTATTCCATATCTCCTTGCTAAAAAAATGCATTAGAGACCCTATAGTCATAGTCCCTCAGAGGGTGTAGGAATTCAGAATGATCTCTCTTTCAAAGAGGTTTCAGTTGATATCCTTGATCATCAGATTCGCAGACTGAGGAACAAAGAAGTTCCATTAGACAAAGTTCTTCAGCAGAATCAATCCATTGAGGGAGCTACTTAGGAAGAAGAACCAGATATGCGGACCAAGTAACCTCACATTTTCTCCGCAAACTCAAATTCAGCTTGATGAAATAGTTTTCCTAAGATTTCCCCAGTTTCATGTTTAGTTACAGTTATAATCTTGGTATTCCTCACCACTGCATATTCAATCATGCATTCATGAATCAGTTCAGACATATACTCATGCATCAAATATGTATGTTCAGTATGAAAACTCAGTTTATCAGTAGTTTCAGTCATACACTCATGCATCAGATATGCATGTTCAGGATAAAAACTTAATTTTTCTGTAGTCCAGTCATGTAGTCATGTTTTAGCTGAGCATATTCAGTGTGTAAACTCAGTCTATCAATGCTTCTCAGCTTAATCGATCTCATTCAAGGACGACTGTTCCCAAGGGGGAGATATTGTAATACCCCATATTCCTTATATTGATTTAACTCTCAGTATATGAGGCATTCCATATAATTTTTTGAAATACTTAGTACTTTTTAGTTTAGAGCCTACTATTGTGTAGGAAATTCAATCAGCTTCCTACGTATAAAGTTTGCTCAAATTCGATACCCGGGCGAAAAGTTAGAGCTATTTTAGTGAAATAGTATAACAGAGGCCGTTTAAATGGCAATTGTCATTTTTCAGTGACCCAACGTGATACCATCGCATCGCGCCACATACTAAATTCCCAATTATCCAATGCTAGTAAGGAAATGAAATCCTGGCGCATCGTACCAAGGGGTAAATTCTTGTGTAGTAAGCTGGCGTGATGGCACTGCATCGCGCCAAACCTTCAATTCCCAGTTGTCCAAATTCCAGTGAGCTGGTGCAATTCCACCGCGTTGTACCAGCATGAAAAATTGGGAATTTAGGTTTCGTTATTTAATTTCAGGGGCTGTTTGGTCAATTTGTAAAATCCCTAATCAGTCTAAACACGGGATTAAAGACCTAAATAGCCTATTATCTCATTATTTTCTCACTTATCTCAAGAAAGAAATCATTCTCTCTCAATTAGCAAACTTAGCTCTCAAGAAATCAAGAACTAAGCTCAAGAAACTCACCAAAAACTCCAAGAACTTATCAATTTGGGTATGTCAGGTGTTCATCTATGGGTTCCTTTCACCCATAGAGTCTAAGAATACCTTTTTGAAACTACAAGTTTATGGAATTGTGAATTTCCATGTTTGAAATTGATTGTATTCATGTCTATGATGTTAATTGGGTTTTCAATCCATGATTATTATATGATTGATGAAATTAAAATAGTTATGTTATGAATTATGTGAATTGCATGCTAAACCCTTAAATTTACAATTTGGTATTGTATTCATGATGTCATGTGTTGTCCATTATCATGTGAAGTAATCTATGCTCCCCAAGTATTTGTTAAAAATCCTATGTGAAGTAAATAGTGGAATCATGACATGTCATTATGTGGTCCCAATCAGGTACAAGCTTATGCCTTGCAAGTGTTTGATAAAATGTCTCTATGGATGAATTATGAACAAGTGAGCATTGTTATGTTATTCAAGACTATTCTCTCCTTTACTTCTCATGCTATTGAGTCTTGGGGGTATTTAATACCCAATAATCTAGTTTTTTACGTTGAGCCAGTGTCAGTTACAGAATAGTATCAGTCATGTCACGATCAATTGAATGTAGTCCATTACAGAACTCAGGAAAACTCAGTAAACTAAGTATCAGTCCAGTTCAGTTCAGTATACCCAGTCCAGTGTCTTTCAGTTCAGAGTAGGATTCAGCACTGAGTGAATCAAAGGATGGGGGCTCACCTGCCAGTAGAGGGTGTGATCCTTAAAAGCAATGTTTTCATTCCCAAACTACGTAGCCAATGTAGGTTAAGACATCAACCTTCCAGTTAAAGTTTTATGAGGTATTTTAACCTGCCAGATGAGGTTTCCACCATTCTCATTAGAGTACCTGCCAGATAAGGGTAACTCTTTAGTTGTCTTTACCTATGGCACAGTACTAACACCCTTCCAATTGGGGTTACATATTGAACCCCAACTCAGTTATCTTATCTTATTTGGGGAATGTCAGTTAGATAATTACCTTCCATAATTTCAGTTTCAGTCTTCAGGATAGAACTAAGTTCAGTTCTATAGAATCAGGATTGTCAGACATAATAAATCAATATGAGTAACTCAGTTATCAGTAATTTCAAATTATTAGTTACTCAGTGTCAGAACTCAATTCTTAGCTTCAGAGAAACTCAATTACAGTATACATTCACGTATATGCGAAGAATTACATACTCAGTATTCACAGCAGTTTTAGTTATCTATGTACTCTCTTATTCAGTTATTCTGTATTATTCAATTAGTTATTGTTCATTCGTATGAACCCTTTCATTTAGCCTTACCTCATCTAGCATACCAGTACATTCCACGTACTGACCCATACTCTTTCTTTGTAGTATGACGTCTCATATCATAGATTTGAATGCTCAGGTTCCTGACCGCGCATGGACAGATTCAAATTCAGATAGAAGAAGTATATTATAAGTGAGTCCTCATCTATCGAGGATATGCTTTTATTTCAAAATTTTAGTAGATGCAGTATTTCAGTAGATGGAGTTAGTTGGGGGATTATTCCATCAAATCCACTTTCAGATAGTTCTGATTAGAGGCTTTTCAGACTAGATTTACAGACAGTATTTCAGATTTAGAAATTTTATTAGATGTTATATTTTATCAGTATTTTAGATTTTGAACCTTATGGCATTTCAGACTATTTTTTCACATTTATTTTAGTATAATTATTCAGCGCTCAAAGAAAATATCAGTAATGGGTTAACTTGTAGTCCTTCGAGGTCATAAGTATCATGTTGCATCTGGGGTACAAACTCAGGGCATTACAATGAGTCAATAATGATGTAATTGAGAATATAAGTGATTAAGTACTTTATTACAATGTTTAAGGTGTTTTCCAGACAAGTTTGTACTTAAATTGGTCACTTAGAGTGAAAACGTGAAAACTAGTGCTACTAGCTTGAGCTAGGTGTTGTTCTAGTTGATCTCGATGGGTTATAATGTGTGAAATGAGTTCCTAATGATATAATTATATAATTATGTGTTGAAAAACTTTTTTATAGTGCTTTAGGTTCAATTTAAATAAGCTAAGAGTCAAAACTAACCGAAAGATCAAAAGGACAAAACTAGAATTCTTAGCTTAATTTTCTAGTTCACCGTCTTGGATGTTGTGTTATTTTGAGCTCTAATTCGTGGTTTTTGATTCTTAGAATGTTTGGTGAGTTATATATGATGATATATGGATGATACCCAAGCTGTAAATCAAGTGTAAATGAAACCACAAGTCCTGGAATGGATGGACAAAAGTATGGGACAAGATTTTACGTAAAAGATACCTCTTGGAAGTCCATAGCACATAGCGGATCTTATTCACCGATATGGGGTGCATGATTCACATAGGGAGATTACTAAGGGACCTCAAATAGTGTGTCTCCGCAATTAGTGTGCGTCTCACACCCTAGATCCCACTATGAGCTCCACAATGTGGGCCCTAGATCAATTTTGGTTATTTTGTCCTCCTATAAATAGGACACTTAAACATAATGCTAAACACCTTGGAAGACTTTGAAACTTGGAGGGAGATAACGCTCAACTTACACCTGAATTTAGTGTAATTCGGTTGTCGTCAATATATTTACCCAACTTTGGACTCGGGGTAGAATCCACAGGGAACAATGTGAGTGGCGATTAAACTAGTTTGAAATTATAGCTACAAGTTAAATTCAAACAATCGATATAAAAAAGATAAAATGGGGGTTTAAAGTTCATAGAGAGTTAATTGTCACTTTCAATATTTTAGTGTTTGAAATCAGTCTAAATGGGAAACCAGAGCTATGTTCACCAAGGGTTTCGGGAATTGATAGATACTAGGTAATACTAGAGATTCTCGGAATGAGTAGAACAGCAGAATATCCCTGATGATTATACTATCTGACTTATCTCTCGACCTCACCAGACAATTTATTATCTAATTCTCCTAAACTTAGATAACTTATCTATTTCTAATACAATGTTATCTCAGGTAGATTAAACCAGTTACGTCATTAATCATTAAACAGAAGGTTGGTAGCTTCCGAGTCCCTGTTGATAATTCACGTCATCTAGTCTATTTCTCCATTAGAAGTAAATAAAACCTAAGGCATAATATAATGTTTGCAACCACTAGATTTTAGTTAAACAATAGAATTACAAGATGTTTTACTACTCTTTGAATCCATTAACACCTAGTATCATATCAAACCCTAATCCATGGATCCCATAACTCCAGCTAATGAAATTAGCCATTCATGATTTGATGAATGAAATAACAAGTTGAATTCATGATTATAATGATGAACATATGAATGGATAGAAAACAACAAGTAGTTCCTTCGATTTAATCGCAAGGTAGAAACCCCAAAAATAGTTGATACGAAAACACAAGAATATTTTATGAAAGAGAGTAAAAATATGTGTCTCTCTCCTTAGAGTTGATGTCTGATAGGTGAATTATCAATGAATCAAAAACCCTAAAAGATGTTATTTATACTAAAGCCTAATTAAGGAAATAAAATAATAAAATTAATAAAATTGTTCGGAATAGGTGACGCCAGGCTGATGTCGCGTCAAGAAGTTGACGCTCTATCATGGATGGCGTCAGAGAGACTTCAGTTGCCTTCAAGTTCTATCTTAGGCTGACGATATAGCTGACGCCGCGTCAGGGATCTGATGGAGTATCACCAACGTCGTCAGATATCTTCTTCCCATGCTAACTTTCTGCTTAAGGCTGACGCCATTCTTGGTGCCTTATCACTCCTCAAACTGCAACACCCTGGTTAAGGCTGACGCCAATGCTGATAGGCTATCATGAGGCTGACAACTTATCATGGAGGTCCTCATCCATGTTTTCTTCTATTTTGCTCAGATTTTCAACTATTTTGCTCCATTATTGTTTATTCTCATATCTTTAGCCTTTTTCTGCAATATCATGAGCAAACACATCAAAAAAACAAGAGTTGCTTCAGAATTCACAATTATTTTGAGCTAAAAAGCATTAAATGTATTAGATTTTGCTCACACATCAACACCCTCAACTTAAAATAATTGCTTGACCCCAAGAAACTACATAACACCATACTACGATGCTTAACCAAGAGACACATAAGATACCCATCACAGTTGATTATCAAGTTTAGCTCAAAACTCATGCCACTTTCCACGTTCAATTACTTATAAATCCAATTGTGCATATCCATGAAGATTAACAATGTGACCCAAAGGAATCAAGATATGGCATCAATTCAGCAACAATAACCATGCATATGTACAAGTTACACTACCCAAACAAGTAAATAGCTAGCAATGTAATCGATGTTCCCTTACAACAAAGAAGTCCCTCCTCACTCATATATGAACTCAAGTATGTCAATGCGGGGATGGTAAAGAGACACTCATTCTCAGAAAAAACTTCCAATCAATGCATGTCAAACACTATATGCTTGCCCTTATTTTTATTACCAAGGTATCTAGAAAGATAAGTTAGGATCACTAGGTCTTTTCTTTGGCTTGTAATGTAGGCTAAGGGCTGGTATGATATTCAATGGAATTTAGTATGACTAAGCTTCCTTGGCACTACCTTAACTTTTGGGGTTCACTGATTAACCTTTTTCTTCTTTATCTCCTTTTCTTGATCACACATTATTCAGGATGGATGTGGCTTTTCTTTTTCATTCTTTTTTTTTCTTATTCTTCTTCCACACCACCCAGATTTTTATTTTTTTTGCTTATTACTTTCCTTTTATTCTACCTTTCTTCATACCCAGTTTACATCATGCACCCCTATGATAGCCACCCTCAACTTAGGTTATTTACCTAAGTCTAGGTGCACAGTGTCCAAAGAGGACCAGGGCCAAAAAGGTTCATTATGATCGAAATGGGAAGGTGATTGGTGTCATAGAAAGAAAAGGTCAATTCAGGCTCAAAATAGGGATCAAGAGATATCATGCATAACAGGGAAGGTCATTTAGGCTAAAAGTGGACTAACATGAACAACGGCCTATGAACCTTTCCTAACCCCTATCTTTCAACCAAAGAAAGACTAACCGGGCAAGTTCTGGATTTAACACACAAAGGGAACTAAGTAGTATCTCACACACACATAGCACAAAGGTGCGTCACAAACTACTACCTATCTGGTTCATGCGATTGCTTAGCAGTGGATATCATGTCACTAGTACTAATGCCATAACAGGATGCACAGTGGTCATACAAGAATGTATATCACACAGCTATAAAACAGACCAATAGAGAGGTATTTATCAGTCTAAAAAGTCAACAAAAATATGTCAACTGCTCTAGATACTTATTTTTCTCCAGTTAACCACAACACATCACAAAACAAACATAATATGCCTAAAAATGCTGGCTCTACTTGGAACAAGACTCCGGCGAAAAGAGGCACGGCAACAAAAACCCCAAGAGGACATCAACACCCACAAGTAGCCCCACCATCAACTTAATATCATGCATTATTCCCAACATGTCAAATCAAATCAAGAGAGTTAGAAACATACCTGTGGAACCATGGGTGCGAAGATCTAATGTCAATCACATAATACGAATACAAACAACAAATTACATTAGGTTGCCACCCAAGAAGCGCTTAGTTTAACGTTGTGGCACGACCCAACTCAGCTTTTTCCTCCACCTTGAGGATATGAATTTCACCCCCAACTTATAGTCCATCCTTTTTCCTCGCTCATAGGGAGGTGGTACAAAGATTAACAAGCTGAGTAATAAATGATACATGGTAAACAACTCGACCTTAAAGTGAGGTGTGTTTTTATGTTGTTTATCAAGTGTAAAATAAAGAATATAGGATTCTTGTTCCTCATCTTCACAGTCTTCCACTAGTTTAGAAGATTCCACAGACAAGATATCATCTAAACATAATATGGATAAATGCTTCGAGTGTGGCCCAACAAATCCTACATCAAAATTTACGCTATCCTCTACACACTCACTTTTATTCATCTTCTCAACATTTTTACTTTGTATTGGGCTAGAGTCTTCATAAGAGATTGGCTTGGCTTCTTCTTTTGCCTCTAGCTCCATTTCCTCAATCTTGGCATCATCCCTCATGGTTGGATCGGTTGGTTGGGAAATCTCCAAGGGTTGATCAACATCAAGCTCATCATCAGTATAGGAATCTTGCTCCTCATCATCACATTTTTCCATTATTTTAAATAATTCCACAGACAAGATATCATCTAACCACAATGTCGAAAAGTGTTTTGGGTAATTAACCTCGATATCCATCTCTTCTATCCTTTCTCTTCCCTTGTTAAATGCCCTAATGTCTTGACGTATGTCACACATGGTATTATTCGTTGTGTCTGTATGATCCAACATTAGTTGAAGCATAGCTTCAATGTCACTCTTTCCAGTGCTTTTTCTTCCTTTTCTTGACCATAAGACCTGTCATACTCATAAGAATAACTCGAACTTGGGTAAGCGCAATAGGGGAAGGAGAATTAGGGCAATCACTCCAATGTCCATCTAGACCACCACATAAGGAACAATTATACTTCCGATAGGATGGAGATAGTGCATATATCTCTCTCCGAGGAGCATACCTATAATCTTGCCAAAAGTGGGGTCCATCACAATATGGATATGGATCATCCAGATAAGAATTCCAACTATCAAACTTACATTCATTCCATGATGCCATACTAAGAAATAAACAAAAATAAAGAACATCTACCTAACACAAGAAACAAAGGAAATCACAAACAAATATTTACAAGTTTGAATTCAAGCAAGTAAGCTAAAATTCCAAACTAACTCAATACGCCAAATTGTTCCCCGGCAATGGTGCCATTTTTTATAACGCTCAACTTACACCTCATTATAGTGTAACGTGGTCGCCGTCAATATATTTACCCAACTTTGGAGTTGGGGTCAAATCCACAGGGAATAATGTGAGTGGAGATTAAACTAGTTTGAAATTATAGCTACAAGTTAAATTTAAACAATCGATATAAAAAGATAAAATGGGGGTTTAAGGTTCACAGAGAATTAATTATCACTTTCAATATTTTAGTTTTTGAAATCATTCTAAATGGGAAACTAGAGCTACGTTCACCAAGGGTTTCGGGAATTGACAGATACTAGGTAATGCTAGAGATTCTCGGAATGAGTATAACAGTAGAATATCCCTGACGATTATATTATCTGACTTATCTCTCGACCTAAACAGACAATTTATTATCTAATTCTCTCAAACTTTGATAACTTATCTATTTCCAATAGGATGTTATCTCAGGTAGATTAATCCAGTTACGGCATTAATCATTAAATAGAAGGTTCATAACTTCCGAGTCCCTATTGATAATTCACGTTCTCTAGTCTATTTCTCCGTTAGAAGCAAATAAAATCTAAGGCATAATTTAATGTTTACAACCACTAGATCTTAGTTAAAACAATAGAATTTCAAGATATTTTACTACTCTTTGAATCCGTTAAACACCTAGTATCATATCAAACCCTACTCCATGGATCCCATAACTCCAGCTAATTAAATTAGCTGCTCATGATTTGATGAACAAAATAACAAGTTGAATTCATGATTATAATGAGAAACTTATGAATGGATAGAAAACAAGAAGTAGTTTCTCCGATTTAATCACAAGGTAGAAAACCCAAATATAGTTGATACGAAAACAGAAGAATATTTTATGAAAGAGAGCAAAAATATGTGTCTCTCTCCTTAGAGTTGATGTCTGATAGGTGAATTATCAATGAATCAAAAACCCTACAAGATGCTATTCATCCTAATGCCTAAATAAGGAAATAAAATAAGAAAATTAATAAAATTGTTCGAAATAGGTGATGCCCAGGCTGACGTCACGTCAAGAAGTTGACGCCCTATCACGGATGGCGTCAGAGAGACTTCAGTTGCCTTCAAGTTCTATCTTAGGCTGACGATGTGGCTGATGCCGCGTCAGGGATCTGACGGCGTATCACCAACGTTGTCAGATATCTTCTTCCCATGCTAACTTTCTGCTTAAGGCTGACGCCATTCTTGACGCCTTATCACAACTTTGTTGCCACATCACCGGCGTCGTCAGAACTGTCCCTCAAACTGCAACACCCTGGTTAAGGCTAACACCAATGCTGATAGGCTATCACGAGGCTGACAACTTATCACGGAGGTCCTCAGCCATGTTTTCTTCTATTTTGCTTAGATTTTCAACTATTTTGCTCCATTATTGTTTATTCTCATTTCTTTAGCCTTTTTCTGCAATATGATGAGCAAGCACATCAAAAAAAAAAGAGTTGCTTCAGAATTCACAATTATTTTGAGATAAAAAGCATTAATTGTATTAGCTTTTTCTCCTTTTCTTGATAACACATTATTCAAGATGGATGTGGCTTTTCTTTTTCATTCTTTTTCTTTTCTTATTATTCTTCTACACCACCCAGTTTTTTATTCTTTTTTCACTTATTTTTTTCCTTTTATTCTACCTTTCTTCATACCCAGTTTACATCACGCACCCCTATGATAGCCACCCTCAACTTAGGTTATTTACCTAAGTATAGGTGCACAGTGTCCAAAGAGGACCAGGGCTAAAACAGGTTCATTATGATTTAAACGGGAAGTTGATAGGTGTCATAGAAAAAAATGTTCAATTCAACCTCAAAATAGGGATCAAGAGATATCAAGCATAACAAAGAAGGTCATTCAGGCTAAAAGTGGAATAATATCAACAACGGCCTATGATCCTTTCCTAACCCCTATCTTTCAACTAAAGTAAGACTAACCGAGCAAGTTTTGGATTTAACACATAAAGGGAACTAAGTAGTATCTCACACACACATGACACAAAGGTGCAGCACAAGCTACTACCTATCCAGCTTATGTGATTATTTAGCAGTGGATATTATGTCACTAGTACTAATGCCATAACAAGATGCACAGTGGTCACACAAAAATATATATATATCACACAGTTATAAAACAGACCAATGGAGAGGTGTTTATCAGTCTTAAAAATTAACAAAAATATATCAACTGCTCTAGATACTTATTTTTATCCAGTTAACCATAACACATCACAAAACAAACATAATACACCTAAATATGTTGGCTCTACTAGGAACAAGACTTCGGGGAAAAGAGGCATGGCAACAAAAACCCCAAGAGGACATCAACACCCACAAGTAGCCCCACCCTCAACTTAATATCATGCATTGTTCCTAAAACGTCCAAACAAACAAGAGAGTTAGAAACATACCTGTGGAACCATGGGTGCGAAGATCTGATGTCAATTACATAATACGAATACAAACAACAAATTACCTTGGGTTGCCTCCCAAGAAGCGCCTAGTTTAATGTCGCAGCACGACCCAACTCAATTTTTTTCTCCACCTTGAGGATATGAATTTCACCCCCAACTTAGAGTCCATCTTCTTTCCTCGCTCATAGGGAAGTGGTACAAAGATTAAGAAGCTGAGTAATGAATGATGCATGGTAAACAACTCAACCTTAAAGTGAGGTGTGTTTTTATGTTGTTTATCAAGTGTAAAATAAAGAATATAGGATTCTTGTTCCTTATCTTCGTAGTCTTCTACCAGTTTAGATGATTCCACAGACAAGATATCATCTAAACATAATGTAGAAAAATGATTTGAGTTTGGCCCAACAAATCATACATTAAAATTTACACTATCCTCTACACACTCACTTTTATTCATCTTCTCAACATTTTTACTTTGAATTGGGATAGAGTCTTCATAAGAGATTGGCTTGGCTTCTTCTTTTGCCTCTAGCACCATTTTCTCAATCTTGGCATCATCCCTCATGGTTGGCTCGGTTGGTTTGGAAATTTCCAAGGGTTGATCAACATCAAGCTCATCATCAGTATAGGAATCTTGCTCTTCATCATCACACTCTTCCATTATTTTAAATGATTCCAAAGACAAGGTATCATCTAAACATAATGTAGAAAAGTGTTTTGGATGATTGACCTTGATATCCATCTCTTCTATCCTTTCTCTTTCCTCGTTAACTGCCCTAATGTCTTGACGTATGTCAAATATGGTATCATTCGTTGCGTCTGTATGATCCAACATTAGTTGAATCATAGCTTCAATATCACTCTTTCCAGTGCTTCACTCTTCCTTTTCTTAACCATAAGACCTGTCATACTCATAAGAAGAACTAAAACTTGGGTTAGCACAATAGAGGGAGGGGGCATTTGGGCAATTACTCTAATATCCATCTTGACCACCACATAAAGAACAATTATATTGCCGGTAGGATGGAGATGGTGCACATATCTCTCTCCGGGGAGCATATCTTCAATCTTGGCAAAAGTGGGGTCTATCACAATATGGACATAGATCATCCAGATAAGATTTCCAACCATCAAACTTACATTCATTCCATGATGCCATAGTAAGAAATAAACAAAAATAAATAAAATCTACCTAACACAAGAAACAAAGGAAATCAAAAACAAATATTTATAAGTTTAAATTCAAGCAAGTAAGCTAAAATTCCAAACTAACTCAATACGCCAAATTGTTCCCCTACAACGGTGCCATTTTTGATAACTCTCAACTTACACCTCAATTTAGTGTAAGGCGATCGTCGTTAATATATTTACCCAAATTTGGAGTCGGGGTTGAATCCACAGAGAACAATGTGAGTGGCAATTAAACTAGTTTGAAATTATAGCTACAAGTTAAATTCAAACAATCAATATAAAAAGATAAAATGGGGGTTTAAGGTTCACACAGAGTTAATTGTGAAATCAGTCTAAATAGGAAACCAGAGCTATGTTTAGTAAGGGTTTCGGGAATTGACAGATACTAGGCAATGCTAGACATTCTTAGAATGAGTAGAACAATAGAATATCCCTAACGATTATACTATCTGACTTATCTCTCGACCTCACTAGACAATTTATTATCTGATTCTCTCGAACTTAGATAACTTATGTATTTCCAATAGGATGTTATCTCAGGTAGATTAATCCAGTTATGGCATTAATCATTAAACAGTAGATTGGTAGCTTTCGAGTCCCTGTTGATAATTCACATCCTCTAGTTTATTTCTCCTTTAGAAGAAAATAAAACTTAAGGCATAATCTAATGTTTGCAACCACTAGATTTTAGTTAAAATAATAAAATTTCAAGATGTTTTACTACTCTTTGAATCTGTTAAACACCTAGTATCATATCAAACCCTAATCCATGGAACTCATAACTTCGGCTAATGAAATTAGCCACTCATAATTTGATGAACGAAATAAAAAGCTGAATTCATGATTATAATGATAAACTTACCAATGGATAGAAAACAACAATTAGTTCCTCCAATTTAATCACAAGGTAGAAACCCCAAAAATAATTGATACGAAAACACAAGAATATTTTATAAAAGAGAGCAAAAATATGTGTCTCTCTCCTTAGATTTGATGTCTGATTGGTGAATTATCAATGAATCAAAAACCCTAAAAGATGTTATTTATACTAAAGCCTAATTAAGGAAATAAAATAACAAAATTAATAAAATTGTTCAGAATAGGTGACGCCCTATCACGGATGGCATCAGAGAGGCTTCAGTTACCTTCAGGTTTTGTCTTAGGCTGACGTCGCGTCAGGGATCTGACGGCGTATCACAAACGTCATCACTGGTGTCGTCAAAACTACTCCTCAAACTGTAACACCCTTGTTAAAGATGACGCTAATACTGATAGGCTATCACGAGGCTGACAACTTATCACGGAGGTCGTCAGGCATGTTTTCTTCTATTTTTCTCAGATTTTTAACTCTTTTGCTCCATTATTGTTTGTTCTCATTTCTTCAGCCTTTTTCTGTAATATCATGAGCAAACACATCAAAACAACAAGAGTTGCTTCAGACTTCACAATTATTTTGTGCTAAAAAATATTAAATGTGTTAGCTTTTGCTCACACATCAGAGGTAGGATGTAAAGTACTTAAATTAGGGTTTTTATTTCTTTAATTTAGGTTGTTTATGGATTTTAACATAATTTCTACTCTTGCGATTACTGTTATGTCCATGAGCGGCAGAAAGCCCCCTTTCCAGGGTTAAGGCCAATAACATGATTACTGTTACTTTGCATTGATTTGGTTTTGATTGCTTATAATATTTGTTTGTTTATTTATCCATGTTATAACTATTTTAAGGGTTATCTAACCTTATAATATATATATTGTCATTTTGTGATCCTGAGAGGAGAAACAAGAGGATAGAATGTGGGGGTAAATAGAATAAGATTATAATCTTTTATGGAATAAAGTTATAATTTGCATTCAGGATAGAGATATGGATAAGTGTCCTATTTGATTCATTACCATATAAAGTATAAATGTATTTAGCTTAGTTCTCACATCTTCGCTCAACGATGTAGTTGTGGGTTTAAGGTAGATAAAAGATTAGAGGCTCGAGAGACCATGATCATAATATTAACCCTGTGAATCAACAACCAATGAAGTTCAATAGCATTGTAAGATTGTCCGTAGATCCTTAACCCTAGATTCCTCTTTATTAATTATTGAAGACTTTTACTTTATTGCATTGTTTACTTAAATTCAGTTTATAACTCCAAAACTCTTTGGATTACGTTTGCACCACTTTATTCTCAATAGTTGAACTTGAATTCAATAGTTGTTAAAACAAGTCCCTATGGGATCGATACTTGGCTTCTAAAGGTCCACTTTACTAATTAGTGAGACCACGTATACTTATGTGTGTGCTTTGGTGCAACAAACTGCACGTTTTGCCAGACTGCAAGTACAGAGAGCAAGTTGCCATCAACCCTATTTTCTCCTATTTCATTTGGTCTTTGTTTTTATTATTTTCTCATTACTTTAAATACTCTTTATGTAATTTTTAGTATCAGTTACACACTTTTGATACTCAAAAACATATTTTGATTCCAAGATCCATCTTTGATCTTGGGATTCTCTTGTATTAACTTTAGTTGATTAATCAAGTTATGGTTTTGGATTTTTATTCATCTTATCATTGTTTTTTTATCTAATCTTTCAATCATGAATGTTATTGATTTTTTTATAAGTATGAGCAGCTAAAAACCCAAAGCTAGGGTTGTGCGAATCCTAGTTGATTGATGACGTAGGGGAAGTGTGATTGTAGAACTAAAGAAATACCCATGGCATACATTGAATTATCTTCATTATAATAGTTTTCTTAGTGGTTAAAAATGTTAGGACACTATCTAGATATTGCTACTTACTCCAAAAGAGGAGTAGTGACTAGGAAAAGATAATGACAATAGTACTTTAAAGTTAATTATTGATCCATTGCGTACAATGGAATATAGTGAATGACCGTTAGCTTTTATCTAATAAATATACTCTCAATAGGTAATAATTAACTGGGGTCAAGATAAGGGTTAGTAATACGACATCCTCAGACTCAAAAGGTAAAGGGTGAAATCTTTCTACTCATCCAAAAAACTATAAAAGGTACATAACTTATCGATTTTGCATGTAAGGTATTGGGTTGGTTCAACAGAGCATGATAAACCTACAGATTTGAGAAGCTAGAGGGACGCAATCCTAGCGTTCACCCTTAACTGATTTTAACTAAATCTCATATTGTTGCTTGAGATTACTACAAACAAATTCCCCCATTTGCTTTCTCGTATTCGTATAGACTACAATTATTGATAACTGCAATTCCACGTGTTCTATTGGGATTTGACCTAAACCTTAGTTAGGTTACTATATCTTGATAGCAACCGTACCATCATTTAAAAAGAGGTATTGGTTGGATGTCATCAAGAAGTTAGCGTCGTTGCTAGGGAACACGGTATTGATTTGTGGATTGAATTCACTACAGTTTTTAGGGGGGTTTTTTTCCTTAGTTGGGTATATGCCGATGTATGCCTGGCATACATAGTAGAGGCAATCCCTTACTCCCACTGATTTCAATGAAAATCCTATAATCACATAGTAGGATGTCAGAGCTAAAGATGGACAATCTCCCTAAATATGGAGTTCAGGATGGTGTTGACAGACAGACTGGTGAGAAGTTAGCTCAAATAATGTTAGCATAGTAGAGACAGATAGTAGACCTCCGATCAACACTCGGTGGAGATCAAAATAGAGACAAAGGATGCAAACCTCAAGTGATCCCAGCATATTAGTTTGTTCAGATGAATGTTGATGATGAGGAAGATTTGGGATATGATGAGCTGGCTGATATAGGAGCCATTATCCCTCCTTCTTTATCTCTTGATGTCAAGTTCAATATCTATAGTGTCATGATTCAGCTCTTGTACTTGAAGAGAGTGTTTACGGGTTTACCAACAGATAACGCAAATATGCACCTGGCAAATTGTATTAAGATATACACATCATATACCATATCGAGAGTAGATCAGGAGGAACTAAGACTGAGACTGTTCCCTTTCTTGCTTACTAAGGAAGCATCATTATGGATTGGGGAGATGCCAAGAGGATCTATAACTATAAGGAAAGAGGTCCATAGATAAATCTTGAATAGGTTCTTTCCTTCATCCAAGGTATTAAAGCTTAAGGATGAGATTTACAATTTCAGAAAGCCATAGATAGAGTCTACGTATGAGTCATGGTTTTGGTTCAAGAAGAGGCTTAGTACAGTATACAACCATTGAATATCAGGAACAAGCTTGTTAGAAGTATTCTATAGAGCCCTGACTACTAGTTCCAGAGCAATGGCGGTTAGTAAGGAGCCTTTATGAGATTACGATGGGAGATAGCTTCGGGTATTATGGATAAGATCTCATTAACTAATTAAGAGTGGCAAACTTAAGAGGTTGTGAGAGGTTTAATATGTATGCCATTGGAAATTCTTGTGTACAAAGAGTAGCTGAGGACGATGTAGCTCAGGGATTTTATTATTATGGATGAAAATTGGTGAGTTGTTCAAATAATTTGCAACCATCAATTCTTGTAAAGTGCATAAATTTAGGATATTTGAGGAGGCAAAGTATGTGAATCGTTATTTGCTGGGTTTTCGAGCTGAAGGGTAGGGAATCAAGGTCAAAACTATTATGATGAGAGAGATAAGTACATTCCACCTAGAAGATGAGAAGTAGAGTCGATATTTGAAGATATGTTAACCATGTTTATGAAGGGTCAAGAGAGCTAAGAGTCTTGCCTCAAAGAATATATAGCTGAAATTTTTTGATTAGCCCAAAAGGTTGAGTCATATGAAACTGCTATTAAGAAGTTGGAGTAGTTGTATGGGAAAATATCTATCACTTTAGCTGAGAGACATTTGGAAGCATTATCTGGTGACAATGAGAAGAATCCTTCAACACTTGTTCATTGTATGGCTATTGGCACTAGTGATGACTTCTCACCTGACAAGTATTATTTTCCCACTACTGGTGAGCCAAAGAAGAAGTTGTTTGTCGATAACGAGCCACCTAAGATAGAGTTTAATAAGATGAATTGTACTGATGATGATTTTAATAGTGATTATGATGATAACTGGATTGGAGAAAATCTCTAAAACATAGTTAATGAATTTATCTCAAGTTTTCACACAACTTCAGTTAAAAAGAAAGGAAATCTAGGCGCAGTGACCATTCCATGTTTTATTGGGCCATATTATATTATCTATTACCTATGTAATTTGGGAGTAGGAATAGATGTTATGCCACTGGTAATATGCAAGGTGTTTGGATTAGAAAAACTTAAGCCTACATCTGTAAGGCTATTTATGGATGACTTATTTGTAAAGGAAATAATGGGTATTGTGCATGATATAGAGATAATCATTTATTTATTTGGTAGATTTCATAATTTTAGATGGTGAAGTGCATACCCATTCTCTGATCATATTAGATAGACCTTCCTAGTTACTGGCAGAGTGTTGATTGACATAGAATTTGAAAAGATCACTTGCAAGTGGAATGATGAGCAAATTGTGTTAAATATATGCATGAAAGTACAGTAGCCAGATGACATAAGAGTTGTGGCAGTGATAGATGTAATGGATGATAACATGATTATAGTTGATATACCTATTAATGAAAGATTAGGGGTAGAATCATTGGTCGTGGTAATCATGAACTTTGAGAGTGATGGAATAGCTAACTACGATGAGATGGATAGTGTCATACATGTCACAGGTTCTTATAAGTATGACCCTAAGAAGCTCGATCTTGACTTGAAGAACAGAACCACACATCCTACAAGACCATCCATTAAAGAACCACTGGTATTGGAACTGAATGTCCTTCCTCCTCATTTGCAGTATGCATTCTTAGGGTCCAACAATACCTTACCAGTGATCATTATGGCAGATTTGGTAGGAGCACAGGTGGAGGCTTTGATATTAGTATTACAGAAGTTCAAGAATGCTATTTCATAGACCATTACTCATACTGAGGTATCCCACCAGGTATATACACACATAATAGACAGCTTGAGCTGGACAACATTCCCAGTGTTGAGCATCAGAGATAACTAAACCCGTCTATGTAAGAAGTAGTAAAGAAGGAGATAATTAAGTAGTTAGACGCTGGGGTGGTCTTTCCTATTGCAGATAGAAAGTGGGTTAGCTCGGTTCAATGCATGCCAAAGAAACGGGGAATCACAATAGTTCCAAATAAAAAAAATGAGTTAGTACCAATGAGTCTAATGTCGTATGTAGAGTGTGCATGGATTAAAGAAAGCTGAATAAGTGGAAACAAAAAGACCACTTATTAATGCCGTTCATGGATCAAATATCAGACAGACTCACAGGCAGGGGTTGGTACTATTTTCTTGATGGGAACTCAATATACAATCAAATTATGATTTCTCTCGAAGACCAAGAAAAGACTACCTTTACTTTCCCCTATGGCACCGTTGCATTCAAAAGAATATTGTTTGGACTTTGCAATGCACCAGCCACTTTTCAGAGGTGTATGATGTCCATATTGTCTTATATAGAGGAAGATATAATTGAGGTATTCATGGATGACTTTTCAGTGGTTGGAGATTATCTTGATGATTATTTAGCCCATCTGGCTAGTGCACTACAGAGATGTGAAGAGTGCAATTTGGTGCTAAATTTGGAAAAATATAACTTCGTGGTAAGAGAAGGTATAGTGCTAGGACACAAGATTTCCAAACATGGAATTAAGGTGGACAAAGCAAAGAAAAAGGTGATTGAGAAATTTCCACCGCCAGTATCAGTTAGAGGTAAATGAAGTTTTTTGGGTTACTCTGGTTTCTATAGAAGATTCATCAAGTACTTCTCTAATATTACAACTCTTCATTACAAACTTTTAGAGAAGGAGAAAAAATTTATGTTTGATGATGAGAATACCAAAGATTTCAAATGCCTAAAGAAGCGATTGATTTCAGCGTCTATTATAGTGTTTGTGGACTATTATGCACCTTTTAAGGTAATGTTTGATGCGATTGAGGTGGTATAATACCCCATATTTTGGACTAGAATGAAAATCCATCATTCCTATGTGTAGACGTTTCAAAATCCTCAAATCATATGTATATTTAGTGTGTTAATCAATTATGTAGTCTGGGAATCTATTTGAGCATGAATTTAGATCATAGAGGTTCCCTAACTCAAGTACAAGTTGAAAGCTTTCCTATCGTTAAAGTTTTAGTGAACGTCAAAACTTAGGTCAACTTCAATCGACCATAACTCATTGTATATGATGAACTGGGCGGCTTACTATATATCAAATGAAATCACTTTGAATTATCTTTCCAACGATATCAATTTTGCATAAATCCGATATCGGAGTAAAGAGTTATGCCTATTTTACTCCAGCATGTCAAGCTGGAAACAGTGAGACAACATTCGTGATAGCTTATCACATTTGTGATGCCCTATCATGAAGGTCGTAAGCCTTAGGCAGAAACCAGCTCCTAAGTGACGAAATTTGTGATAGCTTATCACATTGGTGACGCCCTATCACAAAGGTCGTCAGCCTTTGGCAAAAACCAGCTCCTAAGTGACGACATTTGTGATAACTTATCACAAATTTGATGACATTTTTGATGACATATCACAAGTCTGATGCCCTATCACCAATGTCGACAGCTATAATTTTTTAGCAACTGGGAATTTATTTCATAATTGTATTTTGGTCATTTCCTTCACCTTCCATGATTTATAACCCTAAAGAGGCATAATTTTTCCCATTTTTCTTCAGTTAAGCATCTAAAAGAAACCCTCTCTTATACTCTCAACCACAAGATTAGGGTTTCTATCAAACCCATCTCTCAAAAGTAAGATTCAAGCCTTTTTCCAAGATAATTGAGAATTAAGTTTCCCAATCCAAGAACTCTCTAGAGAATCATCAATGTTTCCTTTCTAAGGTATGCGTAGTGTTCATCTATGGATTCAATTCGTTCATAGAACTCAAGAATCGTGCTTTTAAATGTTATTTTGTAAACTTTTTATGGTGATATGAGCTTGTACTTGTTGATGATTGTTGTTTAGTGTTTTCATGGAATATATGTGGTTGTTAGTTGAAAAACACAAACTTTGGTTGGTTTGATATGATGCAAGTATGAAATCTAACTATGCCTTAAATAATGCATGCAAGGTGTTTGATTAAATGCCTAGGATGCTAGAAATTCATATTTACATGATCCCATTATATCTAAATGACAATTCTATGTTAGCTATACACTTCAATATCTATTTCCATGTTATTTATGTGTTGTTATTGTTATGGTATGAAGCATGTATGATAATAGAGATATGAATTATGTACATGAAATATATCCATGCTTTCCCCTACCATGTTTGAGATGTTGAATAAATACATGAAGTATAATATCCCCTACTTATGATATTGTGAATTGTAGACTCCGATCTTGTGATCAAGTTGTGTCATGTGTGAGTCAGTTTCATTCAATCGAGTCCTGGGGGTATTCGTACCCAAAATCTATAGTTGTGTGCCTAGAGCCATGTCATGTTTCATAATACTCTCAGTCATGCCATGTTCCATAGAACTCAGTCAGTCATGTGACTCAGGAAAGTTCAGTAACCCAGTTAATCTCAGTAAATTTCAGTAATCTTAGTACTAAGTGATATGAAAAGCTTCAAAAATTCTAGTGCTCTTAGTAACTTCAGTAATTTCCATAATTCAGTACTCTCAGAAATCTCATGAACTCAGTACTCAGAAAGAGCAGTATTCTCAGCTAGTTATCATGTATCGGTAGTATTCAGTTCAAAACCTTAGTAACCTCATCAGCTAGTAGAGTCAGTCTTATTCAGATAGAAAGTAGAATTCCATAGTATTCCAAGTAAAATCTCAGTAACTAAAGTACTCTCTGTAAATCCTCATGCATTAGAATATTCCGTCAGCTATGGAACTTAATAAACTCAGAATCAGTTCATTTCAGTTATTCATGTTCAGTCTCTTTAGATGAGAGTAGAAGTTAGCACCGAGTGAACCCAAGGATGGGAACTCACCTACCATTTTAGGGTATGATTCCTAGCAGTCATCCTTGTGTTTTAGAACTACGTAGACAGCGTAGGCTAAGATATCTTAACCTGTCAGATTAGGGTTGATGAGGTGGCTTAACCTTTCAGTTTAGGGTTCCCACAATTCTTATTTGAGTACCTGCTAGATAAGGGTCACTCACAGCTGTCCTTACCAGTGGCGCGGTATTGAAACCCCTCCAGTTAGGGCAGAGAATGGACCCCAACTTAGCTATATGCATTATTGGGGCATGTCGGTTAGACAACTACTTCCCACAGTCTCAATTTCAGTCTCAGTCTCAGTAAAAGAACTCAGATAGTTCTTCAAATTTTAGTATATCATGATTGTCAGATATAGTCAATCAAACCAGTTCTTCATAATTTGAATTATCATAAACAATTATTCCTTATCAATAATACAATATCAATCTCTCAGTATTCAGTAATACAGTATCAGATCCATAATTTATTAGTGATTTACATATCAATATTAGTAAAATCAATCTTTCAATATCCCAGTATCAGTAAACTCATATTGTTAGTATTCAGAATCAGTAGTCAATATCTTCACGAGTTCAGTTACAGTTACGTATGCATGTATGTATTCTCACATTCATATCAGTCAATATTGTTCATGCATATAACCCTTTGCATTTAGCCTACCTTACTCGTATACTCAGTACATTCAGACGTACTGACGTATTTGTGCTATGGTGCTTTCTCTTATGTTACACCATAGGTTCAGAGGCACGAACTCCAGATTAGCAATAGCATTCTAGTGTTTAGAGTTGCAGTGAGTCCTTCTTATTCGAGGACTATATGATTATTGCTTCATTTATCATTTCAGTTGTTAGATGGACTTAGTTGGAGACATGTTTCATCAACTCCTTATTCAGACAATTTAGAGGCTTTCAGACTACAGCATGTCAGACAGTTATTACAGTTTTGTTTTGGTATTGTTATACCATTTTTAGATATTATTATTTTTCGTTGTTTATTTAGTTGAACCTTACATCCTTGTAGTACATATTTTCCAAATTTTTATGTTATATTATGCAGTATATAGGTACAGATATCAGTCATGGGTTAGTTTGTGGTCCTTCGAGGTCATGAGCACCGTGTAGCATTCCGGTTTAGAAAATTGGGGTGTTATAAACTTGGTATCAGAGCCTATGGTTCAATAGTATCCTAGGAAGTCTAAAAGTCGTATCTAGTAGAGTCTTGTACATACATGTGTTGTGCACCACACTTATGTGCAGGAGGCTATGAGATGTTTTACGAACAATTTCCTTTCTTTCATGTCTCAGATCGTGCTATAGCAAGGTTCTCTAAGGAACCCATGTAGTTTCACATCATGCTCCCCTCATGTCATCTTTACCTTACTTTCAAGGTAACATAAATACTGAATCTTAAGTCCTAAAGATAGGGCTTTCTCAGACAGTATCCCATTAGTTAAGTTATGTTCCAAAGTTGTACGGATCTCATTCATGATCATGAGGACTCGCTATCGAGCCCAAATTTAGATATGCCATCAGATCCTTTCTCAAAATCCTATGATAGCATGTGACCTAGAGTTAGAAGCATGAACCCAGGATTTTATTAGTAGATAAGCTGGGATACGATATACAGATTGAATGGATTATGTATTCATAGGGATAGTTGTGCTATAATGAATTAGTAGGCTTGAACAGTGTGAGTTAGAAATTTAAGTTTATTGACTTAAAATTAAGCATGAAGGTATGAATGTGATATTAGTAGTATGTGAGAAAATAGAGGCAGATGATGTGTTCAGTAAGGCAAGTATGTGTTGATCAGAGTGTAAGTATATGATGATGATTGTATTTCAGTTCAGAGATTAGTTTAGTGCTCGCAGACTGATGATGATGATGGCTTTAAGCTAAGGGAGATATGATAGATCAAGTAACCAAGTTAGGCTCTTAGATGCCAATAGTAGTGCCAGTATGTACAGAAAAGTAGTTAGGTAAGATGATTCCCGACCCATAAGATGATTCCCGACCCATCATTATCTCAGTGTAAAGCTCTGTACTTCAGTCAGCATAGTGCCTATGTATGCTTAATGTCTAAGATTCCATGGATATAGCTTATGTTCATACGCATTCCATAGAATTGTGTGTGCTGAACCCAGTATAGGGAGTTCAGTTCTAGATCACTCAGTGTTACAAATCATGTTCCATGAACTCAAAAATTCCAGACTCAGGTCATGCAGCTCATGACTCATGTACACGTATCATGCTCCCCAGTATACTCAGTTTCCATGACTCATGCTATGCCCTTACTGATAAGATAAATCAAACTATATCATGTATATACTCATTTCAGGCCTTTTTGGTAAATCCATGTTGTTGATATTCTATTCCTCAGGTTTCAGTCATGTGTCAAGTTCAGTCAATATCCATCCATGTTTCAGGTTCTCCAGATTTAACCCTTCTTGAGCTCTCTTTATGAGAATAGTGTAGTGTTGATAAATTGCTTGGATGGGAGAGAGTTAATGTTTTATGTTAAGAGCAGATTATTGCATGCATGTTTTATACGAGGGTGTAGATATAAAGATAGGGTTGAATAACCTGTTAGTATGCAAGCAAAGGGCTGGCAAGAGGTAATATTTAGAAATTTGGAAAGTTCAGAGTGTGAATGTATATTCAGACCCTTGACTTATGTCAGCCTTCATTATGCGACTATCATAACTCAGTTTCCATCTCATTTACAGTTTCAACACTCAACACTCAGTAATTAGTGCTCAGTCTCAGAATTAAGCACTTTAGTATCAGTCAAAACCTCAGTTTCAGTATTCAGTTATCAGGACCCAACATTTAGTTCCAGTATGGATCCCAGTTACAGTCTTAGTTATAATGTCAACTTTAGTTTAGTAATCAGATCAAAAAATTCAGTTCAGTGTTAATTTTGCCGGACCATAGTATACAGTTACCAGCTATTCAGTTATAGTTATTTCAATACCTCAGTCTATGGAATGTTTCCAAATATGTAATACGCTTAGTCCTGCATTTTTAGACAATATAGCTTTTATGAAATCCATGATCATTCATCTCATGTTACTTAGTCGATCCCTTCACATATGCATAATACATTATGGTTTCAGCCCAACTATTTAGATTAAATATAATTCAGCCTTGCATACCCAGCATTTAGTTACCAGTTACTCAGTTAATCAGATAAATCAGTATGTCTATGCATTCATGCATCACGCTTCAATTTTAGATCTTAGATAATCAGTCATGATTTCATACCTAGGTGCCTTGAGCATTGCCCTAGTATCTCTGTAAAGTTTAGCATTCTTTAAGGGATATAGTGTCCCAAGGGGGAGATACATTGTGGACCCTAAACTTTCATGATTTAAACATGCCATTTTCGTTGATGAATCTATCTTGGAGGAAGTGCCACTTATAAGCCGACCCTCTAGCTCCAAAACTCAGTAGTAAGCCATATATTCAATAGCTCAGTTTAGTCCACGATACGATACTCTATCCATGTTATGCATTACAGGCTCAGTTCAGTTCATGAATCAAGTTCCAAATTAAGTTATGTTCTTATGTTTCCACTCATGCATATTGAGTAATCAATCTTAGACTCATCATTATTTTTAGTTCATGGTAGCAGTCTTCTTTGAGCTTACTCATTCTCACGTTCAAATTTCAGTACCAAACTTGGTATTTAGCTCCATGCTCAGTTTTTAGTTCAAACTTAGTATCTTTACCATTACATGTTCATGAGTCAGTTCAGTTATGTATTCCCGCATCAGATATGCGTGATCAGCTTACCAGTACTTTCAGTCATGCATTTATGTATCATGTCATACATATAATCATGCATCAGATATGCATGGATTCAGCTTATTAGTTATGTATCAGATATGCATTCTTAGTTTGAGAAACTTATTTTATCATAACAATCAGTCCTACATTCATAAATCAGCTACCCAAGCATCAGATATGCATGTACAGTATGATATGCTCAGTTTTTAGTCATGTCAGCCATGAAATCATGTTCAGTCATTCATGCTCACTACTCACATCAGTTGTCTTTCTCCCCAATCAGTCAGTCTCATTCAAGGACGAATGTTCCCAAGGGGGAGATATTGTAGTACCCTATATTTTGGACTAGAATGAAAATCCATCATTCCTATGCGTAGATATTTCAAAATCCTCAAATCCTATGTAAATTTAGTGTGTTAATTAATTATGTAGAGTGGGAATCTATTTGAGCATGAATTTAGATCATAGAGGTTCCCTAACTTAAGTACAAGTTGAAAGCTTTCCTATCGTTCAAGTGTTAGTAAACGTTAAAACTTAGGTCAAATTCAATCGATGATAACTCGTTGTATATGACGAACTGGGTGGCTTACTATATATTGAATAAAATATCTTTGAATTATCTTTCCAACGATACCAATTGTACCTAAATACGATATCAGAGCAAAGATTAATGCCTATTTTACTCCAACATGTTAGGCTGGAAATAGTGTGACGACATTTGTGATGCCCTATCACGAAGGTTGTCAGCCTTAGGCAGAAACCAGTTCCTAAGTGACGACATTTGTGATAGCTTATCACATTTGTTATGCCCTATCACAAAGGTCGTCAGCCTTAGGCAGAAACCAGCTCCCAAGTGACGACATTTGTGATAACTTATCACAAATCGGACGACTGATCACAAGCCTGAAGCCCTATCACCAATGTCGTCAGCTATGATTTTTCAGCAACTGAGAATTTATTTCATAAAGGTATTTTGGTCATTTCCTTCACCTTCCACGAATTATAACCCTAAAGAGGCATAATTTTTCCCATTTTTCTTTAGTTAAGCATCTAAAAAAAAAACCCTCTCTTACACTCTCAACACCAAGATTAGGGTTTCCATCAAACTCATCTCTCAAAAGTAAGATTCAAGCCTTTTTCTAAGATAATTGAGAATTAAATTTCTCAATCCAATAACTCTCCAGTAAATCATCAAGGTTTCCTTTGTAAGGTATGCGTAGTATTCATCTATGGATTCATTTGCTAATAGAGCTTAAAAATCATGCTTTTAAATGTTATTTTGTAAACTTTTTGTGGTGATATGAGCATGTACTTGTTGATGATTGTTTTTTAAGTTTTAACATGATATATAAAGGTGTTTTCATGGAATATATATGGTTGTTAGTTGAAAAACATAAACTTTGGGTGGTTTGATGTGATGCAAGTATGAAATCCACCTATGCCTTAAAGAATGCATGCAAGGCGTTTGATAAAATTCCTACGATGCTAGAAATTCATATTTACATGATTCCATGATATCTAAATGACAAGTCCAT
>NC_061120.1:33721234-33737569 GCF_002878395.1 Capsicum annuum | reverse complement strand
TTGTAAACTTTTTGTGGTGATATGAGCATGTACTTGTTGATGATTGTTTTTTAAGTTTTAACATGATATATAAAGGTGTTTTCATGGAATATATATGGTTGTTAGTTGAAAAACATAAACTTTGGGTGGTTTGATGTGATGCAAGTATGAAATCCACCTATGCCTTAAAGAATGCATGCAATGCGTTTGATAAAATTCCTACGATGCTAGAAATTCATATTTACATGATTCCATGATATCTAAATGACAAGTCCATGTTAGCTATACACTTCAATATGGATTTCCATGCTATTTATATGTTGTTATTGTTGTGGTATGAAGCATGTATGATAATGGAGATATGAATTATGTACATGAAATATATTCGTACTTTCCCTTACCATGCTTGAGATGTTGAATAAATACATGAAGTATAATACCCCCTACTTATGATATTATGAATTGTGGACTCTGATCTTATGATCAAGTCGTGTCATGTGTGAGTCAGTTTCATTCCATCGAGTCCTGGGGGTATTCGTACCCAAAAATTATAGTTGTGTGCCTAGAGCCATGTTATGTTTTACGATACTCTTAGTCATGCCATGTTCCATTGAACTCAGTCAGTCATGTGACTCAGGAAAGTTCAGTAACCCAGTTAATCTTAGTAAATCTCAGTTAATCTCAGTAATCTCAGTACTTAGTGATATCGGAAGCTTCAAAAATTCTAGTGCTCTTAGTAACTTCAGTAATCTCCATAATTCCGTACTCTTAAAAATCTCATAAACTCAGTACTCAAAAAAACCAGTATTCTCAGCTAGTTATCATGAATCAGTAGTATTCAGTTCAAATCTTCAGTAACCTCATCAGATAGTAGAGTCAGCCTTATTCAGATAGAAATTAGAATTCCATAGTATTCTAAGTAAAATCTCAGTAACTATAGTACTCTTTGTAAATCCCCATAAATCAGTATATTCCGTCAGCTACGGAACTCAGTAAAATTAGAATCAGTTCATTTCAATTATTCATGTTCAGTCTCTTCAGATGGGAGTAGAAGTTAGCACCGAATGAACCCAAGGATGGGAACTCACCTACCAGTTTAGGGTGTGATTCTTAGAAGTCATCCTTATGTTGCAGAACTACGTAGCCAGTATAGGTTGAGACATCTTAACCCGTCAGATTAGGGTTGATGAGGTGACTTAACCTATCAGTTTAGAGTTCCCACCATTCTCATTTGAGTACCTACCAGATAAGGGTCACTCACAGCTTTTCTTACCAGTGGTGCGGTATTGACACCCCTTCAGTTAGGGCAGAGACTGGATCCCAACTTAGCTATATGCGTTATTGGGGCATGTCAGTTAGATAAATACTTCCCATAGTCTCAATTTTAGTATCAGTCTCAGTAAAAGAACTTAGATAGTTTTTTAGATTTCAGTATATTAGGACTGTCAGATACAGTCAATCAAACAAGTTCTTTATAATTCGAACTATCATAAACAGTCATTTCTTATCAGTAATGCAATATCAGTCTTTCAGTCTTTCAGTATTTAGTAATACAGTATCAGATCCATTACTTCTTAGTGATTTACATATCAATATCAGTAAACTCAATCTTTCAGTATCTCAGTATGAGTAAACTCATGTTGCCAGTATTCAGACTCAGTAGTCAATATCTCCACGAGTTTAGTTACAGTTACGTATGTATATATGTATTCTCACATTCATATCAGTCAGTATTGTTCATGCATATAACCCTTTTGCATTTAGCCTACTTCACTCGTATACTCAGTACATTCAGACGTACTGACGCATTTGCTCTATGGTTCTTTCTCTTATGTTACACCATAGGCTCAAAGGCACGAGCTCCAGATCAACAATAGCATTCCAGTATTCAGAGTTGTAGTGATTCCTTCTCATTCGAGGACTATATGATTATTACTTCATTTATTATTTTAGTTTATTTCAGTTTTTAGATGGAGTTAGTTACAGACATGTTCCATCAACTCCTTATTCAGATGGTTTTTTGGAGGATTTCAAACTACAGCATGTCAGATAGTTATTACAGTTTTGTTTTGGTATTGTTATACCATTTTTAGATATTATTCGTATTAGATGTTTATTCAGTTGAACCTTATTGCCTTGCAGTACATGTTTTCTGTATTTTCATGTTATATTATGCAGTATACAGGTATAGATATCAGTCATGGTTTAACTTGTGGTCCTTTAGGGTCATGAGCATCGTGTAGCATTCCGGTTTAGAAAATTGGGGTGTTACAGGTGGCCTTGGGTTCTTTCCTAGGCCAAAGAATAGAGAAGATCTTACATCCCATCTATTATTCCATCAAAGCTCTAAATCCCACATAAAAAAATTATATTGTTATAGACCAGGAGTTACATGCGGTAGTTTTCACTTTTGAGAAGTTTTGATCCAACTTGATTGGGAATAAAGTGATATTTCACACTGACCATGAAGTATTAAGGTACTTAAAGATGAAGAAAGATGCTAAACCATAATTGATTCATTGGATAATCTTGATGCAAGAGTTTGATATTGACGTCAATGATTGGAAAGTAAAAGAGAATCAAGTCGCAGACCACTTATCCATACTTGAAGAGGAGACGGTCTAGAAACTAAGGGATGATCTTGAGATAAATAATTATTTTTAAGATGAGCATGTGTTAGCAGCATCTCATGATTTGATTCCCTGGTTTGCTGATTTTTTCAACTCATTGGTAAGTGATCTCATTTTAGAAGATTAATTATTCCAGTAGTGATAGAGATTTATGCATGAGGTAAGGATTTTTTTTAGGATAATCCATATCTATTAAGGGATTATGCTAATGGAGTAATTCAAATATGTACACCAGAGGTGGATATGATGAGCATTCTAGAGTCTTTTCATTCATCACCAATTAGGGGTCATAATAGTGGTACAGAGACAACCCATAAGATTCTATAATGTGGGTTTTGTTAGCCGATAATCTACAAGGATACTCCTAATTTTGGATAGGCCTGTTACCAATGTCAATGTCAAGGGAATATTTATCGACGCTATGAACTCCCCTTGATACCTATCTTTGAGTTGAAGCTATTCTATGTGTGGGGAATTGATTTCATAGGTCTGTTTATAAGCTCCTATGGCATAAGTTACATTCTATTAGTGGTTGACTATGTAACCAAATGGATGAAGGTAGTTGCACTTCCATACAACAAAGGCAGAAGCATCACTATTTTGTAAAGAGAAACATTTTTTTCAGATTTGGCACTCCATGTGTAATTATTAGTGATGGTGGTTCTCACTTTTGCAATTTATTGTTCAAGGCCCTACTTTATAAATATGGTGCAAGGCATAAGGTGTCAACACCTTACCATCCATAGACTAGCGGGCAATTGGAAGTCTCTAATAGAGAAATAAAGTCCATATTAGTGAAGACTGTGAGTGCTAACAAGACTAACTAAGCTAGAAAGTTGGATGATGCATTGTGGGCCTACTGGATAGATTATAAGACTTCCATAGGTGCCTCTCCATATCATCTTATATACAGAAAAATATGCCACTTACCAATTGAGCTAGAACATAAGGCACTTTGGGTATTAAATAGGCTGAATTTTGAATAGCGTGATGCAGCAAAATTGAGGGTGAGCCAGGTAAATGAGTTGGATGAATTCCGAATCCGTGCTTATAAAATTTCAGCCATATACAAATAAAGAATGAAGATATACCATGACAAGAATATTGAGAAGAAAATATTCAGACCCAGTGATTTGGTCTTGTTATATAATTCAAGACTACGTTTGTTTCCTTAAAAACTAAAATCAAGATGGACCGAACCATTCACTTTGGTTAAGGTGTTCCCATATTGTGCTATTAAGGTAAAGAGTGATGGTGATTTCTCATTTAATGTGAATGGGCAGTATGTGAAACACTGCATGGGAAACCTAGAAGAAGTTAGAGTTTGTGTTGAGATGGACCTTGGCGAAGTCTGAGTAGCCAAGGGAGCAGAGTCATACTACAAGAATAAATCAGACCTTTCTTGGGAGGCAACCCAAGGTATTGTATTATTTGAATTCGTATTGCATGACTGACATCGGATGTTCGCACCTATGGTGCCATAGGTATGTTCCTAACTTTCTTATTTTGGTTTGATGTATAGGGTCAATGCATTATTATTAGATGGAGGTAGGGCTGCTTATGGGTATTGATGTCCTCTTGGTTCTTTTGTTGTCCTACCTCTTTTCCCCAAAATTTTGTTCCTAGTAAAGCCAACATGGTTAGGAGTATTATGTTTTATCTCATGATGTTTTGTGTAATTAGGAGATTTTGAGTATTTAGGGCAGTAGTCATATTTTGAGTAATTTTTTATACCCCTCCAAACAATTGTGTTTTAGATTTGTGTTGATGTATATATGTGTGAAATTTGTAGATCTTATTGTGGCATTAGTATTAGGGACATGATAACCATTTGCTAATAATTGCTTGAACTGGATAGATAGTAGCTACTAATATTGACTCTATGCTATGTGTGTGTGAGATACTACCTAGTTCCCTTTGTATATCAAATTCAGAACTTTCCTAGTTAGTCTTGACTAGGTTGAAGGATAGTCGGTTAGAAAAGTATCATAGGCTATTTTTTATGTTAGTCCACTTTTAGTCTAAATGACCTTCCATGTATAAATGATATCCCTTGATCCCTGCTTTGAGCCTTGTAAGCCTATTTTTTCTTGTTTCACCTTTCACCTTCCTATTTGTATTAAAATTTATCAATTTTGGCCCAGGTCCTTCTTGGACATTATACACCTCAACACAGGCAAAATGCCTAAGTTGAGGGTGGCTATCATAGGGGTGCATACTGTAAAATAGATATGAAGAAGGGTAAAATAGGAGAAAAAAAGTAAGGTTGGGTGTGATAGAAGAAAAAAAATAAAAAGAAAAATTGTGAAAAAGTGAAAAAGAAAGAATAAAAGACCACACCCAACCTGAATGTACAATAAAAGAATAAAAGGGAGAAATAAAGGTGGAATAAAAGAGAAAATTGGCTAGTAACTTAGTCCCCAAGGTTAGTGTAGTGCCAAGGAGTCTTAGTCACTTTAAATGTCCATATATATCATACCAGCCCCCAAGCCTATATTATAAGAGAAGAAAAGTCCTATAGATATCCTGACTTGACTATCTGAAATGCTAAGGTAAAGAAAATAAGGGCAAGCCTATGGTATTTGACATGCATTTATTGGATCTTCTTTGTTGAGTGTGAATGTCTATTGACCATCCCTGCATTGACATGTATGATTTCATATGAATAAGTGGGACATCTTTGTTGTGAGCGCACTTGAGTCATGTTGCTTGCTATTTGCTTGTTCAGGTAGTGTAATTTGTATATATGAGTGGTTGTCTATTACTAACATAATTATCATAGCTTAATTCCATTGTGTCACACTATTGTGCTTTATGTTCTTACACAGTTAGTTTTGAAAATTGAGATTGGAGGGGGATATTTTGATTTGAACTTAATGTGATGACTAACTACCTTGAATAGCTTAGATTCTCCTAGTTAAGTGGCATTTTTGTTTTGTTGTGATTTTGTTGCCCGAGGACATGAAAATATTCAAAGTTGAGGTTGTTGGTATGCAATAGAAATATAGCACTTTCTATGCTTAAAATAAGGAAAATATGCAAGTTTCTGAGGCCTTTTTGTTAGATATAATCTGTTCTGGGTATATTTTGCGAAAACCATGTTTAAAATGCTAAGTTTTTAAAATGGTGAAAGGATGTTTTTGCCACTTTTGGAGTGATTATGGATGATTGGGATATTTTCCTACTTAATCTTGATCGAAGCATGTTTGAGAATCGAAGAAGAGCTGAAAAATTGACTCTCAAAATTTACTAAGTTAACCCACGGACCGTAGTAGGACCTACGGACCATAGGTACACAAAGTAGATGCTAAAAGTCCAAAATATTGAGAGATGACTTACAGGAGTTGATCCATTCACAACCTGCGGTCTGCACTTCCACCCTGTTCCAGTCCGCAGGTACCACCTATACCCTACCAAACCGCAGGTATAGAGAGCAGGTGGCCATTGACCCTGTTTTCTCCTATTTCATTCGGTCTTTGTTTTTAGGATTTTCTCATGTACTAGAAATACCCTTTATGTACTTTTTAGTAGCAATTAAACATTTTTTATACTCAAAAAATATATTTTGATTCCAAGATCCATCTTTGATCTTGGGATTCTCTTGTATTAAATTCAGTTGATTAATCAAGTTATGCTTTTGGGTTTTTATTCATCTTATCAATGAGATTTCATCTAAGCTTTAAATAATGAATGTTATTGATTTCTTCACAAGTATGAGCGGCTAAAAAAACCATAGCTAGGGTTGTGCAAACCCTGGCTGATTGACAACGTAGGGGAAGTGTAATTGTTGAATTTGAACCAATACCCATGCCATGCATTGTATTATCTTCTTTATAATAGTTGTCTTAGCGGTTGCAAATATTAGGATCCCACCTAGATATTTCTACTCACTCCAAAAGAGGAGTAGTGACTAGGTAAAGATAATGACAACATTAATTTGAAGTTAATTGTCGATCCATTGTGCACAATGGAATATAGTGAATTACCATTAGCTTTCATCTAATAACTAGAGACTCAAAAGGTAATAGTTAACTAGGATCAAGTTAAGGGTTAGTAATGTGACATCCTAAGACTCAAAAGGTAAAGGGTGAGATCCTTTTACTCATCCTAAACACTGTATAAGGTACATAACGTATCGATTCTGTATGCAAGGTATTGGGTTGGTTCAACATAGCACGATAAACCTACGGAGTTAAGAAGCTAGGATGGACTCAATCCTAGTGTTCACCCTTAACTGATTTCAACCAAAGTTAATATAGTTACTTGATCGAGATTACTACAAACAAATCCCTTCATTTACTTTTCAGTACTGCCTATAGACTACAATTGGAGGAGAATTGAAATACCTTGGCTTTTTATCCTTAGAAATTTCCTAATTTTAAACTCTCTGGCCATCATATGAATTGAGCTTACTAGTCGTATGATGTGAGTACGATGTAGGAGCCCAATTTATATGGTAAATATTATGTCCTATGTCACTTATTATCCAAGGTATGACTAGACTCCATATGAGTCGTATGGAGATAATACAAGAAGAGTAAGGAAATCATATGATTAACAGTGTAAATCCCTTGAGGTACTGTCTAGGGTACGAGTTAGGGGTACCACTCATATGATTGGGTACGAGTGATGTTCCCAAACCATATCCACCTGCATTTATTTTATATCTTTTAAGCTAAGGGTACATTAGAATTTTCCCACCTCGAAACCCTTAAGACTCTACGTCTTAATACATGTTGTAGCCTCTCATAACACACTTGGAAAGATAAAAACAAAACTCCTAAAACTCTCTCTAAACTCTCTCAAGAAAACTGGGCTAGGGTTTTCTTCATGAGTTCATCTAGAGGCTTAAGAGTCAATTTCTTTATGTGAATCCTCATGAATAAGGCATATAACTCTTCCGTCATTGTTTGTTCATAAAAATCATGTGTTTAAAGCTTTGTTTATGATTCATTAATAGTGGTTTTAAAAATCAATGTTGAGGGTTTTGTTGCAAATTATTGGGTATGGTTTACTCTTGGTTTAAATTGTGTTTATACATAATTTAATGATGGTTTTGCAAATGTGGGTTCTTGATAATTGTGGTTTAATAATTGGGTCATGGTTAACCCTAAAATTGATGGTTTTTACTTTAGTTTTGGTCTTGGTAATGGTATGCCCTCAATGTGTTTATGAAAATATCTAAGATAATGAACTAGTCATATGTAAAATGGTATTTTAAACTAAGGCATTGGCCTAATTAATAGGAATGATTGGTAAATAGTTTTGTGAAGGCCCTATTTGTGAAGGCCCTGTTGGCTAAGTAATGAATTAAATGGTAACCTTGATCGTTTAATTGGCTAAAAGGGTTTGAGTCCCTAAACATTAAATTGATTTATGGCTTTACTAAATAATAAGTTTGAGTCTCAAAACTTTGAATTGAATTGGTGTCTTTGTTAGACAATGGGTTCAAGTCTCAAAGTCAAATAAATGATTGTTTGATTGATAATAGTAATGGCATGTTGTACTCTTGCAAGTGGTTTTGGTATGATGATACCAATGATGTCCCTTTGATAAGTAATTGGCTTAATGGTTGTGTATGTGAAATGATAGTTTTAAAAATAGGCTTTAAAGCAGGATGTGTAGTCGAATCATGAAAGTGGAGTCTGAAGAACTAAGACTAGAAACTGTGCTAGCCTGTAAAGGTATCTTTGTGATCGGGTAGTTTGAGTCCCCCAAATAAGTATATGAATGGGAGGTTCAAGTCCCCCTTATACATGTATTGGTGTTGTATTCACTTTGATTATGCCGAGAGGTTCGAGTCCCCCGTATAGACATATACAGTTATAGATATTCTCTAGTTCATATGGTTACATGTATTGAGGCCGTTCCAACTAGGGGAGAGTTGGGCGCATATAACCCCTAGGTGCCTTGGTATATAACGGTTATGCTATATAGACTAGGTTAAGGTTTTCAAAGTTCATGCTAATCTTGTTTCCTATTCCGGCATGGTATATATGTATTGTATTAGTTATATGCATTGGTTGATTGGTTTGAACTGTTGGCAATATTTTATCCTGATTGTTGAGTTACATACTAGCACTCCAACTGCTAGTTTTCTTCAAATGCTATATCCCTACATGATGTAGGGACTGTTCATACAATCACACCTCCTACTCAGTGACTTGGATTTGGGGACAGCTTATGTTAACTTAAAGTGGTAAGCTTCCATACTTCAGAAGGATCCATTTCCTACTTTGAGTTTTCTTATGTCTTTATTGGTTTAGACTTGGATATTAGTTTTGGTCTATGGTCGGCGGCATGTCCTGATCGAATATTTTTGGATTATTTTAGAGACTTTGTATGGACAAGTTATGGACTTGGGTATGTTATGGAATGGATATGGATTTGGTTATGTTATGGTTGTTAGTTTGGTATTGGATAGTTTGACTTGTTTGGGTTGGTCATGGTCATGGACCTATCCCAAATTCTTTTAGTTGTAAATTACTCTATTTTGTTATATAGTCAAAACTCACCCGACTCAGTGTATATGTTGGTTGGTTGGATTGGGTACCGAGGTGATCTATGGTCCTTGTTGGGCTTGGGATGTCCATTACGATAAGGCCTAGTTTGGATTATGTAAATTTGTTATCAAAGTCCTAGGTTTATGATCAATTGGGAGTCGACAAAGCTGTGTCGAGTATAGTCTCTTTTAAGGGTGTGTAGCGCGCCATACTCATACGAGAGAGGCTACAAGGCATTTAGAAATGTTTCACTTTCTTGTTGTCTTACTTAAGGCTATAAAGTGTAATGTCTTGAATCCTTCTAATTTCTATTTTCTTATCTTTTAGATCATGCCTCCAAGAAGATCTGATGTTCAAGCAAATTTTTTTGTCCCGACTGAGGACAATGTTGATGGAGCTCATCCAACTTTTATAGTCTACACCCAATCAAGGGTCACTGCATCTGACTGTCCTCATGGGATTCCACCTATCCCTATTGACCCTACTCCTGAGGGTGATACTCATACTCATCGCCTTAAGAAGAGGCCAATAATGCTAAGTCCTGTTGTTCCATTACTCTAGTCTCAGTTGGTAGCTTCTCAGTCTGAGTGTGGTGTTCCTGTTACTCCATCATCTGAGTTCACAAGGGTTGGCCAGTTCTTGAGGTTGCATCCTCCTATGTTTACTGGTACAAAGGTTGAGGAGGATCCTTAAAGTTTTATTGATGAAATAGAGAAAATCTTCTAGGTTATGCATTATTTGGAGGTTGAACGTATTAAGTTTGCTACCTATCTATTGAAAGATGTGTCGTACCAGTGGTACGAAGAGTAGGAATAGCCAAGGGGATAGGATGTTGGTTCTGCCTTGTGGGAGGATTTCTCTAGTACATTTCTGAACCGCTTCTTTCCTTAGGAGTTAAGGAATGTAAAAGTGAAAGAGTTTGTGAATTGGAGTATGCTTTGAAAATTGATCAGTTGTCCAGGTATGCTCCTGAGTTGGTCTCTAGCATGAGGGCTAGAATTTGTAAAATTGCTTCTGGGTTATCCTACGAGCAGATCTTAGATAGTATAGCTGCCTTGTTGAATAAGTACATGGACATTTCTAGATTAGTTGTGTGCATGTAATAAGTGGTGGAAGAAAAGATAAAGTAGGTTGAGTTTAGTGAGATGCGGTGGAAGAAATTTAGGCCTTTTGAGAAAAGTGGTAAAGATGGTGGTAAGTGGTGAAAGAAAAAGCTAGAGATTTCTGGTTCTTTCTCTATGGCTAGAACTCTTTACCCAAATTCATCGGGTGATCATCGGTCTCAGCATAATAGTAGGTTACGGGCATAGGGTGCCCAATCTCAAACTAATAGGGCTTAGTTGACTCCTTCCCACCCTTCTTGTAGATTTTATGGGCAGTTGGAAACCGTGGGTTCTGTGACAAAGGGAAGAACAGATGTTTTTATTATGGTCAGATTGGTCATATGCAGCATGACTGTCATTTTAGGATGGCTTTGGGGGCTAACAAGGTCCCTGTTGCCTCTTCATATGTTCCTTTACAAAAATAGGTTGCTTCTACATTTCTTTCTACTTCTGGTACTGGACGAAATTGGCTATATGCTCTCGCATCTCATTAGGATTCTGAGGAATCTTGCAATGTCGTTACTGGTATGTTGAAACTCTTCTCCCATGATATGTATTTTTTACTTGATTCGGGGTCTACTCTTTCTTATGTTGCCCTATTTCTGGCTATGTATTTTAATTTTGGCCCTGAGTTTATTTCTGATTCTTTTTCTATTTCTACCCCAGTTGTTGACTCTGTGATTGTTACAAGAGTCTATTGGGGTATGTGGTATTTATTAGTGGTAGGGAAACTCTTGTTGATTTGATAGAGTTAGATATAGTTGACTTTGATGTCATATTGGGGATGGATTGATTGAATTCATGGTATGCTTCTTTAGATTGTCATACTGGTAAGGTCATATTTCAATTCCCTAATGATATAGTCATTGAATGGGAAAGGGGTTCTTTAGTTCCTAAGGGAAGGTTCATCTCATATCTTAGAACTCGAAAGTTGAATTCCAAAGGGTGTTTGTATCACTTGGTCTAGGTTAAATATTCCAATTCAGAAGGTCCTTCTCTAGAATCTGTTCCTATGGTTAATGAGTTTCCCGAGGATTTCCCTGATGATGTTTCTAGTGTTTCTCCTAATAGGGAAATTAATTTTGGTATTAATCTTGTTCTGGACACTCATCTATCTCTATCCTTCCTTATAGAATGGCTCTGGCTGAGTCGAAGGAGCTTAAGGTGCAATTGAAGGATCTCTTAGATATAGGTTTTGTTTGTCCTAGTATGTCTCCTTCAGGAGCTCTTATGTTGTTTGTGCCTAAGAAGGATGGTTCCCTTCGGATGTATATTGACTACCATCAAATGAATAAGGTGACTATAAAGAATAAATATCCTTTTCCTAGGATCGATGATTTGTTTGATAAGCTTCAAGGTGTAAAGTGTTTCTCTAAGACTAATCTTAGGTCGGGTTATCATCAGCTTATGATTTGGGAAGTAGATATCCCTAAGCAGTATGACCATTATGATTTGCTAGTTATGTCTTTTAGGTTGAACAATGCTCTAGCAGCATTTATGGATTGGATAAATTGGGTTCTCTGCCAGTTTCTGGATCTGTTCATCATTGTCTTTATAGATAATATTCTAGTATACTCTAAGAGTGAGGAGGATTATGTCAATCACCTTCATGATGTATTGCAGACCTTGAAGGGTCAGCGTTATGCCAAATTCTATAAGTGTGAGTTTTGGTTGAAGGCTGTGACTTTTCTTGGTCATGTTATCTCAGCTGAAGGGATCATGGTGGATCCACAAAAGGTTTCAATGATTAAGAAGTGGCCTAGACCCGATACTCTAACTGATATTTAGAGCTTCTTGGGTTTAGCCGGTTACTATAGGAGGTTTGTGGAAAGTTTTTTTACTATACTTCCCCATTGACTACATTGACCTAGAAGAAGGTGAAGTTCTTGTGGTCAGATACGTGTGAGGGAACTTTTGATAAGTTGAAGGATAAGTTCACTTCAGCTTTAGTTTTGACCCTTTTTAGGGTAATAGTGGCTTCATTATGTATTATGATACTTCTCATGTTGGGCTTGGTTGTATGTTGATGCATTATGGTAAGATGGTGGCCTATGCTTCTACGCAGTTAAAAGTTAATGAGAAGAACTACTTTACTCATGATTTAGTGTTTTTGACAGTGGTATTTGCAGTAAAGACTTGGCATCACTATCTCTATGGAGTTCATGTTGACATTTTTTCTAATCATAAGAGCCTCTAGTATGTGCTTACTTAGAAAGAGTTAAACCTCAGGCAAAAAAGGTGGCTTGAGTTGCTGAAGGACTATGATATGAGTTTCCATTACCATCCAGGTAAAGCCAACGTAGGTCATGATCCTGTTAAAAGGTTATCCATGGGAATTCTAGCTCACGTGGATGAGGATAAGCCAGAGTTAGTGAAGGACATTCACCGTTTATCTAATCTTGGTGTTTGTCTCACAGACTCTGTGGATAGTGGTGTGTTTGTGCATTAGGTATCGCAGTTGTCTCTTGTTATTGAGATAAAGAAAATACAGATGTTAGATTCTTACTTGATGAAGATTAAGAGGAATATGGGTCAGCAAAAGGTTATTGACTTTACGATTGATGGTGATGGTATCTGGAGGTATCAAGGCAGGTTATGTATTCTCGATGTCAACAGATTGAGGGAAAGGATTTTGGCTAAAGCTTATGGATCTCTTTATGCTATTCATTTGGGTTCTACGAAAATGTATCATGATCTTAAGGAGTTCTATTGATGGAATAATATGAAGCGAGATATGGCGTGGCTAAGTGTATGATATGTCAACAAGTCAAAGTTGAGTGTATGAGGCCTGAAGGTTTGTACAGAGATAGATTTGCCCGAATGTAAATAGGAGGTAATTAATATGGATTTCGTCACCGATTAACCCTTGTCTTAGAATCAGTGTAATTCGATTTAGATCATTATAGATAGGATGACCAAGTTTGCTCACTTCTTGCCTATGAGGACTAGTTATTCGGTTGAGGATTATGCTAAGTTGTATCTTGCAGAGATCGTGAAGTTGAATGGTGCTCTAGTTTCTATCATTTTAGATCATGGTACTCTTTTCTCATCTCATTTTTGGCTATCATTTCAAAAATGTTTAGGAACTAAGGTGTCCGTTAGTACCACTTTACTGAAGCCCTTAAGGTCCTGTCTAGGGTACGAGTTAGGTGTACCACACGTATGGGTACAAGTGAGGACCCACATGTATTTATTTTACATCTTTTAAGTTGAGGGTACTTTATACATTTCCCACCCCAAATCCTTAAGACCCCACGTATTAAAACATATTGTAGCCTCTTATAACACACTTAGAAAGATGAAAACACTCCTAAAACTCTCACTAAACTCTCTTAGATTTGGGATGGTCTTAAGTGTTGGTGATGGAATTTAGAATACTTGGGTTAGTTGGAACTTTTAGGTTAATCGAAAACCTTAGCTTAAGCGTATTTAGTTTAGTTGTGTAGCTCCTTAGTAGAACTTCTAACTTAGGGCTAATTGCATCTTTTTTAGCATCTAAAAGTGGATTTATATACTTTAGTCTAGTCTGGGGTAAAATTGCCTTAAAATGGATTTTGGGGATTAGAAGTGGGCCCTTTCGACCCTCCTTAGACCAAGACTTAAGATAGTTTGTTTGACCTTTATACACTTGTGCTATACCATAAAATGCTTAATATGATTCTTGAAGAAGCTAGAGACCTAATGTACATGATGGTTTGATGTTGGGAGTCGATGCTAAATACGGTAAAACCTGGTGGTGGTGACTTTGATTTCTATATTGATGATATATATATATCCCTGTTCGGGTCCAGATAATGATTATGATATTAACGATATATATATATATATGTATATATATATATATACTAGTTCGAGTCCGGATAATAATTATGATATTGATGATATATTTATCGGTTTGAATCCGGCTACTACTTATGATATTGATTACATGATACCGATAAAAGTCTGGCAAGGGAGTTTATATATATAGACAATGTGGATATTGGTTTAAGTTTGGAAATGGGAAATTTTTATAGTATGGCATAGAATGGATGGATTATATTTGTAACATGAGAGTTGGTAAATGATGATGGTTCAGTTTACACTTTACTTGATTGTAACCTCCAAGCTTATAGGGGGCCTGCATTAGGTTATTTACTTTTTGGTCTTATTGTCTTATGGGGGGAATTTGTAGTTATAATTGCATGTGTTTGATTCTTATACGTTATGTTATTATTTTGATTATTTACTTACTTATGTACAGCGTTGTTAGAGTTGATTCAGGCTTATCTCTACCTTGACTTAGTTATGTTATCTTGCATTTTATTGTATTTATATCCTGATTTAGCTAGTCGACCGATGATGCCTACTAAGTATCTATGGTTTTGGTACTCATACTACAATTTTGTACATTTTTGGTACAGATCCGAGTACTAGTTGATGTCATTGATTCGTTGATCGTGTTGTGTTGGATTCCGGAGATAGGGTGAGCTCTTGAAGTCAGAGTTGCCCATTTTTCTCTATCTTATTTATGTCTAGTCTTTTGTTTTGAGACATATTGTATTGACTATTTTAGAACTTGAGTTGTATTTATGGTAGCTCTTATACTAGCTCTACCAAGCTATGGGATGGTTATCTGTATGGTTGGCTACCTTTGTCTATTCCCATTGTCTTACTTATTTATAAGTTGTCATTGTTGTTTTCACTCTTTTGGGGCATTTCTTGCCAAGTTAACACATTGTCTTTGGCTTTGGATTACGTTTAGCCTTACCTACTGGTGGGATAAAGAAGGTGTCATTATAACTCGTTGGGTTTTGACACATAAACTATGTGGTACATAGACTGAGCTCGTCCCCTGTAGGTCATGGATAGTGGTCATTTATAAGACCCTTAGCATGTGTGTGCAAGGTATTGGAGAGTTTTACGGTTCCATGAGGAAATTGGGTTATATTATTGTTGTTATTTTAGTTCCATGAGTGAACCGAGGTATATTGTTCCTGCTATTTTGGTTTCTTAAGTGAACCGGGTTATATAGTTGATGTTAGTTGGATTCATGAGTGGTGTGAGTTGTTGATATACTTGAACTGGGTTAATATTGTTTAAATTCATTAAAAGGGCATTTATGATGAGTTGAGTTTTTTGTTTCATAAGTCTGCGTGGTTGACTTGAGTTGAGTATCTTAACCTTAAGCTCTTTTGGATGAGACAGACCTTGATTGTAGCTATTTTAAGAAAGAAAATACAGAGAAGAAAAGGAAATCCACAAGAATAAGGATTAGAGAAACACATCCGCTTCTTGTTTGTTTAATTATTTAGTAGTACTTATAATATGATTTCCTTGTTTAGTTACTTTCTAGGTGAATCTATGAAGAAAACGCTAATTGAAGGAGAATTGTTAATGTTAAGTGGTTTCCCTCATTTATAATTTGTTGGTTGAATGTAGTTATTAAGTGTCGTACTCAGGTTGATCTCACGAGTCAAGTAGTAGTGGGTGACAATGGTTGTATAACAAAAATGTATAAGATAAACTCATGTGATATCACTGGTTAGGTAGTGATGAACTAAGTATAGCTAGGGGTGGCAAATACGTGGATCAGATCAAATTTGGATGAATTCAATATGGATTGAGCTTAAATGGATTGGATTGCAATCCACTCATAAAATATATGGGTAAATATTAATTTGGTCAAATGTGGATTAGGTAAAACTGATTCAACTCACTTTACCTCCTAAAGCCAAAAACTTAGACTTTCATATGCATATCAACTTTGATTTTTTTATCCCCTACACCACCCTCCTACCCCTTGCACCCTCTTCCCCATACCCTCGCCCCTAAGAAAAACATATTCTTTTTCTATAAAAAAAAAAAAAAGCTACCCCTCCTACCCTCTACCCCCCAAAGCACCACACTACCCCCTACCCCTACCCCCTACCCAATCCCCCAAACAAAATAAAAATTAAAACTAATTTATAAAAAAATATTATTATCCCTACCCCTACTTTTTTACCCCTCTCCTCAACACCCTCGTTGTCTACCCCCACCCCCCACGCTAACCAATCCCTAAATTTTTTTTAAAATAATTAAAAATTAAAATTCAAAATTTTTTAACCTCTCCCCCCCCCCCAAACATGCCCTCCCCTC
>NC_061120.1:33713618-33721134 GCF_002878395.1 Capsicum annuum | reverse complement strand
CAATTAAAAATTTTAAGCATAGACGGGTGATCTCTGTGTTTAAATGAATACCCATATTTTACCCACTTTATTCATATTTAAATGAGCTTTTAAAATGAGTTGAAGTACGTATTTATTCATTTGAAATATAAGTGATCCAACTCAATAAATATAGGTTAAATGGACTCTTTTTACTAATATGGGTTGAAATTACAACCCTTAGGTATAGTTATGAAGAAGTTATAAATTAGATAGTTTATTAATTTCTTGGGTGTTCTGATTAAATATATTCCATTGGAAGTATAGATTGTGTCGGTGATAGATATTAAGGATGGGGGGCAAAGAGGGGAGTAGTGACCGACTGCGAAGTGGTCTAGAAATATCAATTGACTTTCATCTTTATAAGCTCATGTTTAATTTTGAATATTTATGTAATGCTTACGTGATTTAACTTGGGTCGGTTAATGATTCTTATTAGTACATGTGGTTGTACTGATACTACTTTTGCTATATCCTTTTAGGGTATAGCCTATTGCAAGATCAGTTCTGGTTTCCTTGTTTAATGGTGCTAGAAATCTCCAGTAGCTTCCATCTTTTTATTTTCATGGTGGGAGCTGAGTCTTGTATATTGTTCATGTCATTTAGTAGCTCTTGTACCTATGTAGACAAGATTATCGGAGTAAGGAATTTCCTCTTTGATATAATTGAAGAACTTGTAATAAGTTATTTCTACTTTTAAAAGAGATTAATGATATTCTTACATGACATTTTGCATGTTTCTTAATAGGGCGGTAAGGGTTCTCCTATCTCGGTGGATTAGAGTAGGTGTCTGCATGATAATGTTAGTTAGGTCATCACACTAGATATTGAATTTTCTTCATTAAAATAAATTTGAAAACCTTAAAGCTTATTGTTTTTAACATCGGTCTTTGTTTCATTCTTTAATCGATCAATTTAGACTATTGATCCCCTTCTTTACTTATATTATGTAAGATCTTAATAGTAAATTCAGAGATCCATTAATAAGTGATGATCAGAGTGAGCATTTCCGATGAAGATATTTTTTAAATATTCATTTTCTATTTGATCCCCAATAGGTCCCCTTTGATTCGTTTTTTCTTTGAGTTTTTAGAAGGAAATCTAGAGTTTGAAAAATGGGTTTGAATGGTGGTGGTTTCACTGGCATATCTCGAAAAAGAATCGATGATAAAGGTCGTGGAGTAGGTTTGGAGGATGGATGGCTTCGATAGTCGTAATTATGAAACAAGTACTACTACAACAAAATGCATATATAGCTTCAGAATACATCATAGATAAATGTGAAAAGTTTCATGGCTAAACACTTTAGCCACCAACTTTTTTTCGTAGCATTCGTAGCAAGAAGTGGCGTAACTAAAAGTTAGCTACAGACTTTATATGGTCCGCGACTAACTGCTAATACTTACAGCTACAAAAAAATTATGTTGTAACTATGATGATAAAAAAAACTCTTGCTACAAAGCATATACTTGTGGCAAATAATTTTACTTTCTTCATGACAAATAAAATCGATAGTAATTTTTATATTATAGCCACAATATCTTCTGTTGTGGCAAAAGACTTGATTTATTTACTATGATATTTAAGATGTGTGGCTATATTATATTTCAGTCTCGTGTTAACAATACTTATATTTAGCTACCAAATAAAAAATACATAGCTATATACTTGAGTATTTGTCACAAACATTTTTGTGACGTAGCCAAGAATTTATTCTTTTTACTACAAAAAAAATGCATACCTCATAGCTCATTTGAATTAGCAATGGAAAGTAAAAATTAGTTAAATTTTGATCATTATATTTAGATTTAGTCATAACTACAAATATTCATTACTATAAATTGAGGAATATTGTCATAAGCATTATTAACCACAAGAATTTCTATGATATAATGAAGACTAAAGAAGTTCCAAAATAAATTTCAACATTTATATTACTATAATTTAAAGAATCTTCCACAAGCTTTGTTAGTACCAAAAGTTACATATAATTGCATTTTACAACTCTTTTAAAACACTATCTTGCTTGAATTCATGCTTCATAATCTCTCCTTCTACGGTCTTCAATCGAACCTTAGTTTGATCTAATTTGTCTTAATTTTTCATTTATTTGCTCTTATTCCACTACTACACCTATTGATAATAATGAAGTATTTCAACACCAAAAAAAAAAAGGATCATTACATGCAAGTGTGTCTATACATAGAATTCAAGGAGAAAAAATATATCTCAGATAATTTTTTACTAAAATTAATAAATAAAAAACAAGAAAAAAAATACAAAGCAACCAAATAAGTAAAAATAATCATAAACTTCTTATAATCTGTAAATATAAATCTCAAATTTTGTATCAATTCTAATACCCACACAAGCAGAAAACTACCTTTACGTTAATTTTTAAAAAAAAACTACACAATCCAATGCAATGTTCATATAGTAAAAACTTATCTCATTTACTTGAAGAATTTAATGTTTATAATCTACAAAAAAAAAAATTAAAATAGTTAGGCAAACATCACACAAAAAATAAATCAAATTAAATTAAATAGACGGAAATATGAAAGAGTGGGGGGCGGGAGGGGTGTGGGAATAGGGAAGGAATGGAAAAGAAAAAAGAGAGATTAGGTTAATTTATTTAATTTTTAAATTTTGGAAGGGAATCTTTTAATTTTAAGTAATTATTAATTTTTGGGTGAAATTGGGAAAAGGTGTGGAGGTGGTGGAAGGTTTAGTGTTAGAAAAGGTTTTTAATTGTTCAATTGGTCTCTATGTCTTCTCCTTCTTCCTCCTCCTCCTTGTCCTCTTCCTCCTCCGCTTCCTCTTCTTCTTCTTATTATTATTATTATTATTACTTTTTCCTATGTACAAATTCTATTAGTAACAAAATTATCTAATGAAAATAGTATCAAAGTACATAGTAAAATTATGTATACTTTACCTTAAGTTAATGGGAAAAGTCAAGTATTTATATGAAATAAATATAATTTTAAAAAATATATTCCTTTTCAACTTTTTTGGTCCTCTATAATATTTTTATTAATTTGTTATATACTCCATATACCAGACATACTCAGTTATCACTAAGACCAGTAATCTCTAACGTTCAATCCCTATCGTTCCAATTTAACATTCACCCTTAACGTCACTTCGTCGGACCGACAGACCCCGGTGCCGGTTATGGCGTAGATGCGCTGGAAATAGGTAAGGGTCACTCCCTCTCCCTCTTTCTCTCCCCCTCCCCAGTTCTCTCTCTGCTAGTTCTCTCTATCTCCTTCCTTCTCTGTCCCCATTTTTTGTTTCATCACTGCTATCACAGGCGGAATTAGGTAGAGCTGGATCGACTTCGGCGATAGTGTAGGTGTCCTTCAGCGGTCAAGAAGGTTGGTACGATGTAATCTGGCATCTAGATTCTGGCAGTACCCAGAAGATGCATCGGCGACACTCAGGCGATGCACCAGCGACCGTTCTTTCAGGTGACTTTATTTCGGCTACCAGTTTTGACATCATAATTACCAAAAACAGCAGCACACAGGAGCAGCGGTGACATCTAAACTTTCACATCTAAACTTTAATATGTAGTTATTACATACAGTTTGTTTTTCTATATTATTTTATTTTTGTTTCTTATTTCTGTTTTTGTTCCTTGTTTCTTGTTTTTTTGTTTGTTGTATGTTTGTTCTAGCGGCTAGGACGATTAGTATACTTTGTGCATGTCTTCTCTTATTGTTTTTGTACTATTTATTGGTTCATTTATTCATCGGTTTGGGGCTTTGTTTTGGTTTTGAGGAGTGGCTGGAGGGGTCGATGGTGGAATAGGGTCATGTTCGAGGGGATTGGGGCTTGTTTTGGAAGGGGGTGAGAAGGGGAGGTCTGGGGTGAGTATGGGGTATAGGTAGGGTGTTAGAGCGGGTTTGGTGAAGGGTATTAGAGGTAGGCGAAAGGCGAGAGAAGATAGGTTGAGGGTAGGGTCTTAGAATATTGGGACCCTTAGTGAAGATTCTTAAGAAGTGGAAGATTAATATTATGTGTGTACAGGAGACTTGGTGGATAGGATCTAAGGCTAAGGATGTGGATAGGTACAAATTATGGTACTCAGGGAGTGAAAGGCGTTGGAATGGAGTGGGTATCTTAGTAGATGAGGAGCTTAGAGGGCAGGTAGTAAAGGTTAAGAGGGTCAGTGATAGGCTAATGAAGATTAAGTTGGTCATTGGGGGTTTTACGTTGCATGCGTGTAGTGTGTATACGCTGCAAGTGGGCTTGAATGAGAAGTTGAAAGCAAGATTTTGGGAGGATTTGGATGAGTGGTGAGAAACGTGCCTAGCTTGAAGAAGATTGTCATAGTAGGGGACTTCAAAGGCCACATTGGGGTCTTACTGGGAGGTTATGACGATGTGCATGGAGGTTTTGGTTTCGATGACACAAATGGTGAGGGAGATACTTTATTGGATTTTGCGAGGGCCTTTGGGCTGGTGGTAGTGAATTTGAGTTTTCCGAAGAAGGAGGATCACCTGATTACCTTCTGAAGTGCGATAGCCAAGACCCAGATTGACTTTCTACTGCTTGGGAAGGGGGATAGGGGGTTATGTAAAGACTGTAAAGTCATTTTGAGTGAGCATCTTACGACCCAACACAGGCTTCTAGTGATGGACTTGTCTATCAAGAAGTGCAAAAAGAGAAAGGTCAGGGAGGGGCGACCTAGAATTAAGTGAGGTGGCTTGATGTTGGTTAGTGCATTGGAGATAGAGGAAAAAGTGGCGGGATTAGGGGTGTGGGAGTGCAGGGGGGACGTGGAGACTATATGGGATAAGGCTTCCAGCTGTATCACGGGGATTGCTAGAGAAATGTTGGGTGTTTAAGGGGTCGGGCAGGACGTCATAAGGGGGACTGGTGGTGGAATAAAGAAGTGGAGATTAAGAAGGAGGTGTATGTTAAATTTATTGAGAGTAAAGATGAAGAGGAGAAGCGGGTGAATAGGGAGATTTACAAAGTAGCAAGGAAGGAGACTAAGTTAGCAGTTACGGCTTCTAAGTCGGCAGCATTCGAGAGCTTATATGCGGGGTTAGAGAAGAAAGATGGGGAAACGAGTTTGTATAGGCTTTCTAAGGCTAGGGAGCGGAAGGGTCGTGACCTCGATCAAGTGAAGTGCATTAAGGGAGAGGATGGCAATGTTTTAGTAAATTATGTTCACATTAAGAAGAGATGGCAGGAATACTTTCATAGACTTTTGAACGAGAAGGGGGTCAGAGTCATTGAGTTAAGAGAGCTGAAGCACTCGGGAGAGAGCTGTGATTTCAGTTACTGTAGGCGTTTTAAGGTTAGGGAGGTCAGAAAGGCTATTCGTAAGATGCGGAGGAGTAGGGCGACGGGGCCTGACGAGATTTTGGAGGATTTTTAGAAGTATGCTGGTGAGGCAGGTTTAAGGTGGTTGACTGATTTGTTTAATGACATTTTCAAAACTGTAAAAATGCCTGAGGCTTGGAGATGGAGTACGTTGATTCTGTTGTATAAAAACAAGGGTGACATTCAGATTTGCAACAACTATAGGGATATTAAGTTGTTGAGTCACACTATGAAGATTTGAGAGAGAGTGGTTGAGCGGAGGTTAAGAAGGGTTGTGTCTGTTTCAGAGAATCAGTTTGGATTTATTCCTGGTCGTTCAATGATAGAGGCAATTCACCTGGTGAGGAGATTGGTAGAGCATTATAGAGAAAGCAAGAGGGATTTGCACATGGTGTTCGTTGACCTAGAAAAAGCGTATGATAAAGTCCCAAGAGAGGTTCTTTGGAGATGCTTAGAGGTGAGAGGGTTTCTGATAGCGTACATCAGAGCTATTAAGGACATGTATGATGGAGGTAAGACCCGGGAGAGGACGGCGGGAGGAAACTCAGAGCATTTTTTGGTTGAGACATAGTTGCACTAGGGATCGACTCTTAGTCAGTTCTTATTTGCATTCGTGATGGACGTGTTGACGCAGAGCATTTAAGGCGAGGTACCTTGGTGTATGTTATTTGCGGATGATGTAGTGTTAATTGGTGAGTCGTGAGGGGTTTGAATGACAAATTGGAGGTTTGGAGACAAACTCTTGAGTCTAAGGGATTCAGAAGAGTAGGTCCAAGACGAAGTATTTAGAATGCAATTTTGGTGACTTGAGGTAGGAGGACGAAGTGGCGCTGAGATTGGACTCCCAGAATGTCGATAAGACAGACAGTTTTAAGTATTTTGGGTCAGCGATTCAGGGAAATGGTGAAATCGATGAGGATGTCTCTAACCGTATTGGAGTAGGTTGGATAAAGTAGAGGCTCGTCTCGGGAGTGTTGTGTGATAAGAAGGTGCCCCTTAAGCTTAAAGGCAGATTCTATAGAGTGGCGGTCCGGCCGGCCATGTTGTATGGAGCGGAGTGTTGGCCAGTCAAGCACTCTCACATCTAAAAATTAAAGGTGGCGGAAATGAGAATGTTGCATTGAATGTGTGGGCTTACTAGAGAGGACAGAGTTAGGAATAAGATTATCTGAGAGAAGGTGGGGGTAACTTTGGTAGATGACAAGATGCGGGAAAGAAGACTGAGATGGTTCGGGCATGTGATGAGGAGGAGCGCGGATACCCCAGTTCGGAGGTATGAGAGGCTAGCTTTGGATGGATTCAGGAGGAGTAGAGGTAGGCCAAATAAATACTGGAGGGAGGTGATTATACATGACATAGAGCAGCTCCAACTAACTGAGGACATGACCCTAGATAGAAAGGTGTGGAGGTCGCGGATAAGGGTAGAAGGCTAATGGGAGTGTGTGGGTTGTAGCTTGCAATTAGGGGAGTATTTGTGTAGCCGGGTTAGTAATCCTAGGCCTATACATAAGTATCCTTGGTTTGTGAGTGTATGGTAAGATTAGGCGGGTCTCCTATGTCTTATGTCGTAGTTCCTATTTTCTTATTTCGTATCGCCCTTATTTCACATATTTCGTATTTCTCTGATTTCTATTTTACTATTTCTTATTCCTGATTTTATTATGTCATCCATTCACTTGTTTAATATTCTTTATCTTGAGCCGGGGGTCTATCGAAAACAGCCTTCTACTTCTTCGGAGGTAGCGGTATGGACTGCGTACATCTTACTCTCCCCAGCCCCCACTTTGTGGGAATTCACTGGGTTTGTTGTTGTTGTTATATACTCCATATTTTTAAAAAGTCTTAATTTATAACGTATAATTAAATCTATGATTATTATTAAGTTTGAATTATAATTTTTTGAATTTGAATTGAAAATTTTAAAAACTATCCGAATTTAAAATGACTTATATAGATTAAAATTTCAAATAAAAATTGTTAATATTAGAAAATCTATATAATCTATCTAAACATAGTAGGAGAAACAAATAATATTGTAATGACAAGTGTCAATTATTATATAATTTAAGTTTGAATATTATATTAAGGTAGGAATTTCAAAAAATTAAATGTCAATTCAGCTTTCTTAATTACTACTAATAATAAGATAGAATAAGCC